>NC_074722.1:22417004-22717004 GCF_947242115.1 Biomphalaria glabrata | reverse complement strand
TCCTCAGTGTTGACTCCTGCTGCCTTTCCGATAGTTGGGTATAGGCCGTATAGCTGCTATTTGAATTCAGAGTTATACTACATTAGGGTTACAAAACATCTGGCAAAAAAAGACATGTCCTGAATTTAGAAGGTATTGGCCGAAAGTGCAAAAATGTCTGGCTTTCATTGTGTGATTTACTGCAAATGTATCCATCAATCGAAGTCATCCCTTCTAATCATCTAGTTTAACTACCCAAATCACTCATAGCAGAAAGGAACATACATTTGTTTATAGAAGGCTACTCACAAGCAAACTGTTACTCAGATCTAGAGCTACTAAAGATCTTGATTTTCTTTTACATTTTCAAGGATTTTGTTAGCACTGCCAGAGCAATTTCTATTATCAACACAAAGATTAAAGGAAAAAAATATATTTTCCATTGACTCGCAGCGTTCAATCAGAAGAAATTATAGTGCTTAAAGTTTCTACACTAAATTCTTTGCATGATAGATAAACCCTGCAAAAAGTCAATTTGTCTGAGAAACATGATGTATATACTTAATATAGCCCAGCAGTTGTATATCAACTTTGATTAACTGGCATGTTTCACTATATGTAAGTCTAATTTAGAAGTTAACATATTTATTTGTTCTCCATTGTAAGTTTTTTTCTTTTTTGTTCCCCTAAAACTGTATCTATGCAGGTGTCTGGTAAAAACTTAAATTATATATTTATATATTATTATAAGTTCTTCAATATCTTGATAGTATATCCCATATAGTAGCTATATTGCCTACAATATATACAAATATATTTATATTTTAATACAATATAATACACTTAATGTTGGACAAATTAATAATTGTATCAATGAATCATATTAAAGGTTTGATTACAATAGGGATCTCTAACTAAAACTTAATTAAGTTTATAAATCTTTTATGCAATGTTATACATTTAATAAAGTTAATAATAGCTAAATTACACAAATATATATATATATATATATATATATATATATATATATATATATATATATATATATATATATATATGCACTTACCAAACACACTTTTTTAGACCTATATAGATTATAGATCTATATTCTTTAACCTAATACAGTCACAGTTTATACTATAACTATAATAATCTCACTGAATAATTCTCAGCTGTCTCAGCCAGGCCTATATCATTATATGCAAAGCTTGATCTAGTCTTTATGATAATCTAAACTCTAGTAGTAGGACTAATAATTAATCTATCATTTAGTATCTCTAGATATACATAGGCCTATATATAGATAGATTTAGATCTTGACTATGTGTATATCATAGTGAATAGTGTATGATACTATTTAAAATAATATGTCAGTACAAGGTTCTTATTTGACTTTTGTAAGAAAATTGAAAAATGCAATAACTTTATATAGGCTATTAATTTTAGTAGAGGCAGTTAAAAATTACTAGGTCTAGAATAGTCTAGATAAGCATTTATATTATTTTATATATATATATATATATATATATATATAGAGAGAGAGAGAGAGAGAGAGAGATCTATATAATATGAGGCTTACACTTCTTAAATTTTAATGGCTAATGGCCGAATGAATGACCATGTGTTCCTTTGAATACCTTAAATTTATCTAGACTATATACTCTAGCCTAATGTTAGGCTGCTGATAGTACTGATAGTGACTAATGTGGTTTAAAAAATGGGACAAGTAAAATCAAGAAGGTCAAGGAACTTTAGTTTTATATTCTTGAGTCAAGACAAGACCTTAATTTAACTGCCTAACCCTACAGTAACAGCCCTAAGTCTCTAGTAGAGTCTAGATTATATTATATTTATTTATATTGGTATATTAACTAAGGTATATTCTAGAGCTGCTAATTTAAATCATTAAATTGATTAAATCTACACTTGACTATTCTACACTACAACTATCAATGTAGTCTATGATAGTACATTCATGATCACTACTTCACTACATGTCATGACTACACTAAAAACTACACTACAGTTCTACAAGTACAGTTGAGTCTACATCTATTTCTAGCTAGGGCCTAGATTATAGATCTATATAATTTAAATTTAGATTTATATAAATTATAATTGTACATTTTAGGTCGTCGCAAATTTATAAGTCTAGACTATTCAACTAGATCTAATTCAAGCCAAGGATTTCAACATTAGTGTCAGGTTAAATAAGTGACTAGACCATACAGCAAAAAATTCTGTACAGAAAAATTGTAAACAACGTTGACCTTTGACCGCAATTATTGTCACCGACCTAAGCAAAAGAGAAATTGAAATCATAGACTATATATGTATATGTAGTCTATGATTGAAATATAGATCTAGGCCTACAGCTCCTCCTTCGTGATCTCAATACCTAAGTCTTATCCTATGGACTCGAAATTACTGTAAAGTCCAATCCTCGCTTTGAAAGGCCAGCCGCATACTTGGTATGGTAGGTTAGGTCAGTTGCAGATAGGCCTGTTTCTTCTCTCACCTTTTTGTTGGTTTGGCGCTCTTTCACGCTGGCCACTCAGAGCATCACGCCACCAGGAGCGATCGATAGCTAGTGCGTCCTAGCCGTGATTGTCAATATCCCACTCCTTGAAAGAGCTCTTAAGGGCGTCTTTATAGCGCTTGTATTGACCCCCTCCCCCAGGAGGTTGCAAAATAATAACACTACTGTCTGTACATCCCCTCCTCTCTCTCCCTCAATTCTAATATACAGTAAGTTTTTTAACAAACCTAAAAAAAAAAAAAAAAAAAGAAATTGATAGTTTTAATTAAATCTTATTTTATAATTTAATTGATTGATTGAATAGCCGCTAATAGTTCTGCGTTCTCCGTCTTACCGTCCGTCTGTCCCGTTACATCTACAAAACTAAAAAAATATTGAAAATCCGATTTCAAGAGTTCAGACGCAATTTACTTTTTTTACAAAGCTTATATCAACTCACTCTGTCCCTCTGTCTGTGTGTTTGACTGTCTGGTCAAAAGTTAAAAGGATTAAGCTGAAATTTTGCACAATTAGCTCTTTTACCGGACATCACAAGAATCAATTTAAAAAAACCAATTAGTTAATTAACTACTGGTAATTATTTATTTTGTTTGGTATCTCAAACAAGGGAAAGAAATAGTACTTGACTGGGGTGGTCGCTGATTTAAAGTAACTTTGAAACAAACAATAGAGAACTATACAATCTTCTGTTTTCATACACACACTCACTAGTAGAGTGGTTAGCATGTCGGCTTGAGGTAACTCGAGTCATGAGTTCGAATTCAGGTGGATCCTTTTTTTTTTATATAAATGCTTTAAAAAAAAAACGAATACGCTGAGATTCACCAGATATACCTTTCTCTCCCCCCACCCCACCCATTTTCCCAACTGCTCCAGTTAAGTGATAGGATCATAGCGTATTGAGAAAGCTAAAAGCATGAAATTGTACTAAACAAAAACAATTGATAAAAATATTTATAATCGCACAGATTTATTGTTGTTGGCCTAGATCAGTGGTTCCCAAAATTTTTTGTCACGTGGACCCCTTGGCGTGTTTTACAGTTTTTGGTAGACCCCCTGTTCATCTAATTAGGCCTATGTATGTTGGAAAATTCATCAACTTCAAACGTGTTGTTTTTTTTCACTGATTGCTATGTCATATATAAATAAAATTCTAATTAAATCGAAGCAAAAAAAAATTAATATTTATTACATGAAAAACAATCCCTAGCTATTAGTGGGCTGCTTTGATGATAAAATTTCACATTTGGGCTTCAATCTATTTAGGTTTAATATTAGGACTTCTCGTTAGTGATTTTTCTTATTAGTATATATGTCAACCTTGTAAAAACTTTTCCATAATTTAGAAATTAAAATGGAAAGACACTTAGAAACTTTCTGGTGATATTCAATAATATCTAAGTATCAAGTATAATCTCTTGAAGCCAGAAGACTTGATTTCCATCTTTTAAATTGATTTTCATGAGTATTTATTCCATAGGTTTTTTAATTCTTGTAATGTTACTTCTGTCTTTTCCTGTATCACCATCACATTGATAATTAATTAATTAATCATTAATTGAGGTACTGCCATATTCAGAATATCTCAAACTCTAGCCGAAAGTTGGGATAAAGGAGGACTTTAAATGTTCACCATAAGTCAAAACATCAGCTTTCTGACACTTTAAATGTTCACCATATGTCAAAACATCAGCTTTCTGATACTTTAAATGTTCACCATATGTCAAAACATCAGCTTTCTGACACTTTAAATGTTCACCATATGTCAAAACATCAGCTTTCTGACACTTTGAATGTTCACCATAAGTCAAAACATCAGCTTTGTGACACTTTGAATGTTCACCATAAGTCAAATCATCAGCTTTCTGACACTTTGATTGTTCTAATTTGGAAATTTGAAAATTTCGCCCTGTTCAATAATTTTGATTAATTCGTTAAATTGTTACAAGAAATGATGAGATTATAATTATCAAATTTAGGTTACCACATTGTAGCCGAAATTTAATCTCATTAAATTTATAAAACAATCTGCTCCATAGACAATGATTTCAAATTAATTACTAATTTATTTTAAATTTGGATCTTAAGCATCCAAGAACTCCAAAACAGTGTTTAAAACAAACATCGTACTTCAGTGGGAAGAAGCAACTGATATAAGTTTTCGGCAAAAAGCAGTTCCTTGTGGATTGCTTGATTCATACAAAACAAAAATATACCAATAATAATGGTTCATTACCAGGCAATGTTAACTTGACCAGATTAATAGAGAAATATGTTGTTTGCAGCTTTCAAGGTCATTATTCATTTTACCAATATGCCTTTGAAATGTATTGTTGCTTACAGGAATTCGTTTTATGATATCAGATGCAGATTTGTGTAAAACAGTTCTTAAAATATTTTCAATGACTAGCAAATTCAATGTTTGCCTATGGTGTGCGGTGTTCCAGATTTTGCTATAGGTAGAGATAGTGTACGAGACTCGCAAATAGCCCGTCCCATCTTATAATGTTGAAGCAAAGATTCTGTCCCCTGTGGGTCTATTATGAGCGTTAAGTGTTCAAACGTATTTCAAATCTTCAGGCCTATGTATCTCATCAAGGTATTATCGTCTCAAATGATCCTCCAGCTGGTTTCATGACGTCTTTACTTAAAACTTTGTTGCGTATAACAGAGGAAGAAATGAAGGCCAACAATCAACACTGAACTATCTATATTTCTTTTTGGATTGTGTTTAATATTAGTTCCATGTTAATACAATGAAGATATTTAAATATTATGTTAAAATTAATAAATTAAAAAAATTCATTCAAGGTTGAAATTCATTGATTAATAAGAAAAAAATTGAGAGATTTGATCTTCTTAGTTCATCATAGACCCCATTTAAATCTGAGGTCTATGTAGACCACTTTGGGAATCACTGGCCTATATCTTAAACTTAATTGCATCCACTGATCCAAACTAAGTGACACAACTACACTTCATATAAGCTTAGTTGTTTGTTTTTTTTAAAGTATTTTTCTATGTTTGTTTTAGAAATGATTAAGAAAGAAATAGGAGGCGCGGTGGCTGAGCGGTAAAGCGCTTGACTTCCAAATCGGGGTTACCGGGTTCGAATTCTGGTGAAGAATTTTAATTTTGGAATCTTTGGATGCCTCAGAGTCCAAACAGGTCTAATGGGTACCTGACATTAGTTGGGAAAAAATAAAGGTGGCTGGTCGCTGTGCTGGCCATATGACACCCTCGTTAATCGTAGGCCACAAAAAAAAACAACAACAGATGACCTTTATATCCTCTGCCCTATAGACCACAAGATCTGAAAGAGGAATAACTTTTTTACTATACATAAATATTTGGCTATATGTGCAACCTTAAGATAGAAATATGTGGCTATATGTACAGCCTGCAACGTAAAATGCATGGTAGATATTATTCAAACATTAAATGCTTGTTCCCATTTAAAAGTTCTTATTGAGTGATCAAGCGCGTCTGATGTTATTTTTTTTTTCAACTTATTTTCAAATATGGATAATGTCGACCTGTAGTCAGGCTAGAAGACAAGTGTAAAGGCTAACGTTTTCAACATGCGGTAGGTGTTAGTCTTAGATAGGCTTCAATGAAATGTTACTGGCAATCAAGACTTCTAAAAATGTGTCTGTATTGGGGAAATACTAATGGATAGAGGAGGGATTCAGAATTGCAATTGCCAGGGGTTTATGGGAGTTAAAAATTTAGAGACGCTCTGAATGAAGTCTTTATTAAAGGATAATATTCAAATTCAACGCGCATTAATTTATGTATTGCAATTTTCAATACGCCTACTTCTGACTCATATGCATGCAAATTTTGATGTTTCTCTTTTGCCCGTTGAAGCCTACATTTTAATGTTACTTTAAACCAGCCAGACTTTGTAGCCAGTGAAGATTTAGGAACGAACATTCACAGAGGAGAAATCGTTTTGAGGTAATGTATTCATATTTTTTTTGTATATGGAAACAAAATCATTGTGTCTTTCTTTTTTTCTCAAAGTTTGCTCAATGTTTTTTTTATATTCGTAATGTGTTTAAAAAAAACAACAAGTTTGCAAATAGGCGGCCCCCCGATGGCGCTACATGAGAAATATTCTGAATGACATCCAAGGAAACATTTTTCACACAGTTTAGTTAGACTAAAAATGTCTTTTTAAATACGAGACAGTTTACAAGGGTTAATAAAATTTTTACACGTGTTCTTATAGAATTTCATTTAATGAAACAATCCGAATAACGTCAAAGGAAAAAAATCCACATCACACAGCCTAATAAATAAATTATGTCTTTTATAAAGCGCTACTTTCATTCTTATAGCATGCTCAGAGCGCTATGGTCCAATCTCATTTGTGGACCAGTTTGGGGGGGGGGGTATCTGGGAGTAGGTTTTCTGTGCTGCCTTTAGGTGCTCAGTAAGCACAACTCCGCTCGAGTCGGGTGTCGAACCTCGAGCCCCCTTCATATGTAGCGAAGCCAATCAAAGTTCAAGCATACTTGGCCTCTCGACCACGCTTCCTAATTGTAATAATAATAGCAAAGTCTTCATTTCAGAGGAAAGCATAGTTGTTGTTTTTTTCTTTGACGCCATTCGGAATATATTCTTTAAATGAAATACTACTAGAACATGTGCACCTATGTGTATTAACCCTCGACAACTCTCTCATGTTGAAAATTATTTTTTTTTACTCAAGCCTGGCCGTGTGACGTATTGGATTTTTTTTCCTTTGACGTTCATTAAATGAAATGCTATAAGAACTCGTGCGCCAACTTTAACCCTTTAGCTATCTCTTGTTGAAAAAGACATTTTTAGTCTAACTAGGCCATGGGGACAACGGCTTAGTTTGCACGATATACGTAAAAAAAAAGTACGGTTTGCTTAGTCATGCGAAACTGCACTTATCCTTAATCTTTGGAATCGAAGACACAAGTATTATTAATAGGCCGTTAAATGTAGTGGATTTTTTTCCTTAGTCGTCATTCGGAATATTTCTTATGTTTCGTCTATTGAGGGCCACCCCTGAGTTTGTGTGATAACACAAACTCTATTTGTAATTTTGTTTCTTTTGTTATTTTTAAACACAATTCACTTTCTTATATTAATTTCTGTTCTCATTGAGTTTTGCATTCCTCCAGGCATCAAATGTAGGTCGCAGAAAGAACATGACAATCTGAAGTTTAGTTAAATTTTAATTAATTCCATTTTATTCTGTAAAAAATAACGTTGAAAAGTATATCTCAGGCTATTACTTTGAGTTTCTTTTCTACACTAAACATTTATTATTATTATTATTAATGTTATTTTTATTATTGTTATCATTATTTACCAGGGGCGGACTGGCTATATGGAAAAAAGGGGCCAACGGGCTAATGCCCGGTGGGCCGGTACCAAATGAGCCGGTCTGGTCGCGACCAAAGAAAAAAAAAAATTCAATGCAGACAACTTAAAAAAAAAAGTGACAGCAGCAAGCTGGGCCTAAATTCTTATTACAATTAATTTTGTTTGAAATTCAATAAGAATGTCACTGTACGTATTATCATTTGCAAAACGTTAGACCGTACTTTCTGCTATGCACGAGCGCATGGACTGCTTTGATGTCTTCGTGATTGTGTTTGGCCTAATCATTTTGCTGGTTGGCATGGCACTCCCATTTTTTTTTTATCCTTCCCTCCCCCGTCTTTTAATTAAATTCATTCAGAAATAATTTTAGATTTAGATCCTAATAAAAACAGCAGTTTTCAACACATATGATTTTTGTTTTTAGATAAAAATGATAAATGATAAAAACCTTCAAATATTTCATTTTGTTTTCTTCAGTATTTAAGGTATTTAGTGAAAAACGAATTTTCAAAATGAATGAACACCTGGAATCTCTTACAGATAAACAAGCATCTATTTTGGTACAGGTAAGATATCTTGGTGCAATTTGTTTGTCTGTTTATAATAGGTAAAGATATGTATGTATCTATATATATATATATAATTCTCTTCTTCCCTCAACGATTTAAACGAGTAGTAAGGAGTAAAGGAAAGATCACTCTGCGGATAGTCCACGAGAAAACAAGAGGGGGGGGGGGGGAGAACACGTAGTCACAAAATAGCAGGGCAGGACCGTTGTAATATCACTCTTTTTATTTCTACCTCACGTTAAAAAAAAAGGGGGTGGGGTGTGAGTAATATACTCTGTAGTAACTATCGAAGCGACAGAGCACGCTCAAGAGTTTGGACTCAATGGAAAGATCACTCTTTTATTTTTTTTATTATTGCAACTCGGACGGAGAGAGTTATCCTAAGTAACCAAAGAGTGAAAAAAAAAAAAAAGACAATTTTCGTCTGTATATTTCAGGAGATTTGTATGAGTTTTCATTTTTTTTTTATAATTTCCGGATATTTCCAGGACTTTTTCGTTTATTTTGCAATTTCAGGAGATTTCCAGGACCTCCTGTTAAATCGACAGGAGGCCGCGGGAAATCTGTTATAAGTTATAAAATGGTTTAATTCAATAATTTATACACCTAAAATTAGCGCAGGTCCTATAAAAGTGCTGGGCCCACTGCAGTCGCATAGGTTGCAGTGGCCCTGCAAACTATCGGGGTATGCTACGCCGCCGGTCGACTAGTTCGCTATATTTTTTTAAATTTTTGTTTTGTTGAAGAGAATGGAGCTTTTTCCACTTAAAGTTGATTGCACAATGAAGTTGAAAACACAGATATAAATCTGTAGAGATGCCAAATGGATCGTAATAAAATCTTTAATTGAAACATTTGAACTATGTAACATTGATGAAGGAAGCTAAACAACAATGATGTTTTTTTTTTGTTTTTTTTTTAGTTCCGGCAAAATGTCTGCGACTTATTAAAACATCATCACAATGACAACTTCCTGTTGAGATGGTTACGAGGTCAGATTTACTTTTTACAAAGCTTCTATCAACTCACTCTGTCTGTCTATATGTCTGTCTGACTAGTCAAAAGTTTGTACACGTTACTTCTCCTATACTCAATCTCGGATCAAGTTGAAATTTCGCACATTTATTTCTTGTGCCTGACAAAACAAGAATCCATAAAAAAAAACCACAATTATTTCATTAACTATTGGTAATTAATTATATTGTTTGGTATCGAACTAGGGAAAGAAATCGTACTTGACATTTGGTGGTATAAGTTGAATTAGTTTAGACCTCTTGAGCCCTGAGCTCAAATTGAAGTCGTATATTTTTTTTTATGCATTTATTATATCCTATACTCTAATCTAAGCAATTTTTGTATGTATGTATGTATTTATGTCTATTCATGAATGCATATATTTATATAGGCCTACACATTTTATTTCGAAACGGATGTAAAGATTTTCTTGAAAATTACAAGGTCTATGCATATCTATGAGAAAAAAAAATCTTTTCTTTTTTGGCCACATTGAGAAATTTGGAGGTCAACCGTAATATTGGTTTTCAAATCTTTTAGTATCGTAAAATTAATTTTGGCTAGAATATTTTATAATGAAACATTTTCCGAATTACGTCAAAGGGAAAAGCCATGACACAGTTTACGTCACTCGGCTTACATCACTACACTTAAACATTTCTTTGCAAGCACGAAACAAATTTAATGAATCAGTAGGCCCAATTAAACATTTGCGCACCATCTTATTGTAGGTTCTATTAGACTTATCATTATAGTAAAAGTCACCGACGCGGCTCTTCGCTATTAAAATGTAAAAAAAAAAAAAAAAAAAATAATCAAAACACTTTAATCAAAAATATCTCGGCAAATTTTATTACATTATATATATTTTCTTCCCTAGAAAATCATTAAACATGAACGTCTGTAATAGCGGTGCTCGTTTAATAGAACTAAAATAATAATGCTTGTAATTATTTCTAGGTAGAAGGAGATGTGTGTAGATTTGGAAGAGTAATTCTAATCTTACTTTTTTTTATTAGAGTTTTAAAAAAGACCCACATGTTTATGAATTGCATTTACTTTCATCATGAATATCTTTTTTTACAAAGCTGATATCAACTTACGCTGTCTGTCTCTTTTTTTGTCTCCGACAATCGAGCTGAAATTTTGGAAAATGACTTCTTTTACCTGACAAAACAAGAATCAATAATAACAAAAATTCGCTTATTAGTTAATTAACTATTGGTAATTAATTATTTTGTTCGGTATCGAACAAGAGAAAGAAATCGTACTTGACTGAAGTGGTAAAATAAGCTAAATTAATCCTCTTAATAGGTCACTGCTTTAAAGTTTGAAACTAATAATTGTTAACTAAAAAAACTTTTATTTTCATAAGCACTTCACTAGTACAGTGGTTAGTAGCACTATGTCGGTTTGAGGAGATTTGAGCCCTGAGTTCAAATTCAGGTCGTTCCCCCTTTTTTAAAAAATGCTTTTAAAAAGCGATTACGGTAACATTCATCCAGATACTTCTCCTTTCTCTCCCCCCCCCCCCCTTTTTTTCTTTCCCAACTGGATAAACAAGTGATAGGATCATAGAGTATTTTATACGAACTTCGCTTTAAAAAAAACAAAACATTTTAATAGCGCGCAGTTTTTACATATCTTCATTATACGCTTGGCAACAATACAAAGTAGACTATACATAGAGGCCTGATGTAAATCTAGATTTATATTTAAATGTATTAATAATTTGAACAAAATTTACATTTGTATCTAGATTCTATATCTAGATCCTAGATCTATTCTATATCTAGTCTTGATTCTAGATCTAGTCTGGATTTTACATTTAGTTCTAAATCTAGTCTAGACCTAAATTGTCCTAAATCTAGTCTATTTTCTAGTTCTAGATCTAAATATAGTCTAGATCTTGATAGAAAGAGATATAGATTAGGGGAAAAAAAGAAAGAGAAAAAAGTAAAATATTTTTAGATGATGCCTAGAAGGATGTCTGCCTGGTCGTGCGGTTTGCGCGCTGGACTGTCGTTCGGATTTATCGACGGTCGAGGGTTCAAACCCTACCCGCTCCCATCCCCAGTCGTCCCGCGGGAGGTTTGGACTAGGAAGTAAACTATCTTCAACTCTGAAGGAACATCCGAAACATGTAAAACATTTTACAAGTCTCTACAAAAGGCTTATCTCCCCTTAGCTAGTACTGTCTCTATCTCTATCTCTATTTACAGACTGCTATAACGAAGACATGTTTATTTACAAACTGCTATGACGAAGACAGGTTTATTTACAGAGTGCTATGACGAAGACATGTTTATTTACAGACTGCTATGACGAAGACATGTTTATTTACAGACTGCTATGACGAAGACAGGTTTATTTACAGACTGCTATGACGAAGACAGGTTTATTTACAGAGTGCTATGACGAAGACAGGTTTATTTACAGACTGCTATGACGAAGACATGTTTATTTACAGACTGCTATGACGAAGACATGTTTATTTACAGACTGCTATGACGAAGACAGGTTTATTTACAGACTGCTATGACGAAGACAGGTTTATTTACAGAGTGGTTTCACTAAGACAGGTTTATTTACAGAAAACAAAAGCCAACAATAATGAATAAATGAAGTGTAAGAGTTTGTTAAATTTATGCCAAACTATTCATTGCCATTATTGCACACGTAGGCCTACATGTGTGTATCAATATTTACAATTCAGATTTTTTTTAGGAACCAACAAAATATATTGGTCTTGATTTGTCATTTGTATGCTATCACAATCCAATTCAGACTAGCCTGTTCGTCTTCTGCCCAATAAAAAAAAGTGACAAAAGACAATCACATGAATGTTTATTAAAATCTAGACCATTTGTTAAGAGACCGACACATTTATTTAGGTAACTTCAGCAGCCTCGAAGTTGTACATTGCAAGCTAAAGTAAATAGTTTGACAAGACTATCAAAAGGTGTTTTTGCTGTATGTGTATAAGACGATGATTAGATACGTATGAAGGACCTGTGGAAGTTTTTGTTAGTAACATTAACAGATACAAGAGAAATTATATCTTTTGATTAATGTATTTCATTCCATTGTCCTTTTTATTTGTTTTCGGAGATTACAAATAATATGACTGTGCTCTATTCCAAGACTTTCTAAAGTCTCTTTAAAAAATCTTTTTTTTTTTAATCAATAATGGTATTTGCATATCTCTGCATTCATCAAGAATGACAAGTCCCCCTGCACTCTGTTCGAGCAGACGAAAGACGAGTCAGAAATAGAGACTCTATGCACACTATGGTCCATGTGTTTAGTTTCAGAGTTCAGAGAGATCAATTGCCTCCTTTATTTCATGGCAGATGACCCTGTGACCCACGAGGAGCCACTATATTCCAGTTCCATTGCAGATACTGGTATTCTCCAGAGCTGAAGATTAACTTGAGAACTGTACTTACAATAAGCAAGCCTACTTGGCTGCCTTCACCAGTTCTATTGAACCCTAAAATGTGTCAAAACTGTCGCGACTCAAAACAGAGCAATAAAATGATCAACAATAATGGACCTTCACGGCAGTGGGCTTTAAAAGTAGATATTTAAATAGAATCGGAGACCAACATTACTTACGTAGGGCATCATGCACTAATCACCGTACGAGTTTGTTGAAGGTTGCACAAATTGAAACATGCAACATTATCTCCCTTCTTTAATTGATATTTAAATATTTTTTGTAGCCACAAAGTTTGATGTGAAACAGTCAGAAGCTTTGCTGAGAACAGTGAGTACATTGACTTTAATGAAACATATGTAGTCGAAATAAAAGTAGTATTTATCTATTTATTTGTCAAGGGTTAGCAATACACATAGCCCTACATTATTGGCCTCCTTCAGTCGTAGAACGATTATGGTTCATCTCAGAGCACACTTCCTCATGTAGCTGTGGAGCCCTATTTCGGAGAGACACTCCCGTTCACAGATATCACAGGTTAAGGTGGCTTTTGCTTCGGTGGTAGAGGAGCTGGCCGTTTTTCGGATTGTACGTTTTTCTTCCTGAGCTGAGACCCATGTATTTTCACTGTCCATAGCTTTCTTGGTCACTGTCTCTCTCCATCTGTTGCAGTCTAGAGCTATGTCTTCCCAATTGTCAGTATTGATGTTCACTGATTTAAGGACACGTTTTATTACATCTATGTAACGGAGTTGGGGGCGACAAGTTTTTCTTGTGCCTGTCGCGAGTTATCCATATAGGATGACTTTCGGGATGCGCTTGTCCTCCATCCGGCGAACATGTCCAAGCCACGGCGTTGTCTGAGGGCTGTAAAGATGCAGGGAATACCTGATCGCGCAAGGATCTCAGCATTGCACACTTTTTCTTTCCATGTGACATTCAAGATCCTACGGAGATATCTCAAATGGAATGAGTTCAGTTTTCTCTTTTGCTTTGCGTAGGTGGTCCATGATTCACTGCCATACAGCAGTGTACTCATAACGCATGCCTTGTAGACTTCCATTTTGGTCACCGTAGTTAGCTTATGATTTTCCCAAACTCTTGGCCTGAGTCTAGCGAAGGTCGAGGCAGCCTTCCCTATGCGATTTTTTTTTATCTCCGCTTCTAGAGACAGGTCATCTTTACTTGTGGATCCCAGATAGCAGAATTCGTTTACGGCGTCCAGCTTGTTATCGTCTATGAGGATGGAGGGTGGTGCTGTAGCAGGTGGTCCCATAACATTTGTTTTCTTCGTGCTAATAGTCAAGGCATATTCTTTACTGGCCTGAGAGAAGCGGGACATTAGTGACTGAATTAACCCTACATAACACAACATATATATAAAATGAAAAAGTATAAAAAAAAGTTTGTCTCGTGGGCGTAGTAAGGATTTTTTTCGGGGCCAAAGAATTTTATATATATATCTATTATCTCTATATCAGGGGCGGACTGGGTATCAAAATCGGCCCGGGCATTACCATATAAACCGGCCCATAAATAGCATGTCATATATTTTCGGTGTGGCGGGGGGATTTGAAACCCCCTCCGCAATTTATATATATATATTAGTGTGTGGGTGTATGTAATTAATCTTCATTACATTCTTATCTTTCATTCTTTTAAACGTTTTTTCTACCCTAGAATACTCTCTTCCTATAAAAAGTGAAAGGCAGTACACATCGCCAAGGGACAGCTAGGGAGTCTGGGGGAGCGCTCTAAGCCCCAGATCCAAGCATTATTTCCGTTATTTTAAGCTTTACAAAATGCATTTTCTGAGGTATCTACAGTGCAATTAGCCAGCGACTCTTCCGCTAAAAAAAATCAAAAACTAAATCTTCTATTAACTGGAGTCCAGCGACTGGTAGAAAATGGTAAAATGCTTTAGTTTTGTATTAAAACGGGGGGGGGGGACCACATACCCCTTTTGGCTACGCTCATGAAATTTGGTGACTGTAGTTTGCTTAAGTTGGCTGCACTGAGGAAGTAAGTAAAGTTTCCCTTTCAGACAATGAGGTCTGAGGCCAGTGATGGTTTGAACTCCTCCCCTCTCGTCTACGCCCATGTGTTTTATCATAGGTGTAAGCCTAATTCTATTCAAAATATATAAAGTTTGATAACGCATCGAAAACTGGATGTATGCTTTCGTAGGCTTATATAATGTATTCTATTTATACATGTATGTAGTCTCAAAACTATCAACACTACAATAGCAGCCTTAATGAGTTTCAAACTTTTTGGTATTACTTATAGATTACAGACGTTTCTTCAAAAAAAAAAAAATAATTAGGTCCTACATATTTCACTATGCCGATCTAGTCCTGTATGTTGATCTGTGACTTAAAATATGCTAAATCATTGGTTTTCCTGGCTGACTCAGGCAACCCATTCCTTTAAAGGGATATCACCACAAATACAAAACTAGGGGTCTATCGAGCCGTCATCCTCCCTACATTGCTCTATGCCTCAGAAACATGGATAGTGTACAGTTAACATGCAAAGAAACTGAATCACTTCCACATGACGTCTGTGAAAAATACTGAATGTCAAATGGCAAGACAAAATACCAGATACTCAAGTCCTTCAAAGAGCGGGTCTGCAAAGCATCCACACAATGCTGATGCTGTCACAGCTGCGATGGGCAGGATACGTATGCAGAATGAAAGATCACCGCATCCCTAAACGACTCTTGTATGGCCAACTAAGCGAAGGAAAGCGCTCGCAAGGTGGTCAAAGAATGCGCTTCAGGGACACCCTCAAAGCTTCTCTGAAGGCGTTCAGCATTGACCCAGCCACCTGGGAGACAGAAGCACATGACAGAGAATCATGACGTCGCGCTGTGAAAACCGGCGCACAGGTTGCTGAGGAAAAGAGAACAATGCTGGCAGAAGAAAAACGCCAGAGAAGAAAAGCAAGGCCAATGACAATAGCTCCAGCTGGAATAACCTGCCTAGTGTGCGGCCGAACATTCCGGGCTCACATAGGTCTCACCAGCCACACGAGGAGACATAAAACCCAATGCAAAGCCCTCAGCCCCCTGGATGACAAAGTGGTCATAATCGAACTACGATGGACGAACTAAATATATATATATATATATATATATATATATATATATATATATATATATATATATATATATATATATATATATATTCCTTTAAAAGGTAAGAGAAAGCAGAACGGTTAGAGAGGTACTTCTAAATGTGAAAAGCTCTTGCTTCGTCCTAGTACAGTCTCAAAAACGCGATTTGTATATGAATATATTATTTAAAATATAAATGATTCTAAATCTTCTTTCATTAAATATCGGACGTGACAGCGCTATATAAATTATTTTAATTACTGTAATAATTTTCGTTATTAATGACTTCATACTAAGCATAAGTTAGCCATTAATCATAACGGTATTGGATTGATTTAGATGTAGATTTATATTTTAATTAAATAATATTTTTTTTGTAAGCTTTAAGTGTAGTATTTTTAGATCTATGTTATTAAAAATAAACAAATAGAAACTTACTTTTTCTTTTCAAATCGCAGAAAGTAGAGCTTTATACCCATATTGAGCTATGAATAAGTTGGGTGGTTTGCAATTTCGCGGCTGTGTGTCTATTAAGTTTTGTTAAAGAGCTAATTGACTCCCCTTTTGCCGCGTTAAATCAATGTTTTCTAACTTAACCTCTCCCATCCCTCTTTTTCGTTAACTTTCATGGAACCATTAAAAAACGGGGGAGGGAAGGAGCAAAACAAAAATAGGAGTGCCATGAAAGGCCCAAGCCGACCAGCAAAATGATCAGGCCAAACACAGTCTCGAAGACATCAAAGTAGTGTTGAAGGTCATGCCGCTCGTGCATAGCAGAAAGTACGGTCTAACGTTTTAAAAATGATAATAGTTAAATACGTACACTGTATTGTGTAATTCTTAAAATTATATTCTTGTTGAATTTCAAACAAAATTAATTTTAATAATAATTTACAAAAAAAGAAAACATATTCAGGCCTTTGTGTCTTGTTACTGTCACTTTTGTTTTTAAGTTGTCTGCATTGAATTTTTTTTCTTTGGTCGCGACCAGACCGGCCCATTCGGTACCGGCCCACCGGGCATTTGCCCGTTTGCCCATATAGCCAGTCCGCCCCTGCTCTATATATAATTCTCTTCATGGCTCAACAGATTGGACATCAAGAATTACAGGAAAGATCACTCTCTTATTTCTACAAGTTGGAATAGTTACCCCACGTATTTTTAGCGGCGAAAAAAAAGAGGGGGGGGGGGGGGAAACAAGTAATCTACTCTGCATTCACCCGTCACTAAATAGCAGGGCCGGACTTAATCATTGTGGGACCTATGCCAAACCAATTTCGCGCGGCCCAGTTTGGGTAGGGATACGGATAATTAGTGAAAATTAAAAGTTTGTATTAAAATTAAATTCGTTTTTGCATTTTATTTATTCTTTACTACGTAAAGAATTACTTTACGAGCCTTACGTGTAGCGAAGTAATACAGTATGCCATAAAAAAATTTTGTCCTGTATAGATCACGCTCAATAGCAAGAATTACCAAATGTTTCAATCTGTCTTCGAGAATTATTGACTTCAAGTAATTCTTCATTGGTTTGAGGCGCGAGAAGCTTCTTTTACCAGATTCCACAATTACTGGTGTTAATTATGATCTAGGTTCACAGTCAGCAATAAACAAACAACAACCAATAGTGTCATGGCGGAGAATGATACTTTATTATATTGAACGCGTGCACCTTTGCGCACCATATCAACATCCCCTTTTCTTTAAAAAAAAATAAAAAAAAATAAAACATTTCGGGGAGTATCATAGAAAAAAAATAAAACAAAACCACAACATAAACAACTAAACATAACATACATGTATACGCTTCAATCAATATGAAACATATCACATTTAAAAATCAACATTCAATAGTTCATTAAGACACATAGTCATTGAATCTTGTCGGTTTCTTCAACTGATCCCTTGGTCGCAGGGAATGATGAGTTGATGAGTGGCGAACGTGTTGATCCTGAGTTCTATTGTCCTGTATGTTGTTATCAGTATCGGGAAATATATCTTCTTCTGTTTCTCTGTTCGGGTTAATATGCACTCTGTTTCTTTGATACACTGCACCATTGTCACCTCGAATAATGTAAGCTCTCTGATTGACTTGAGACTGGATTCTTCCACGTCTCCATGTAGGGTCATTAGGAGATTGGAAATAGACCATCTGTCCAGTTTTCAGCTGACTTAAATTTCTTGACCTCTTATCATAAGATGTTTTTACACTCATCTGACGTTTTTCTTTCCTTCTCATAATGTTCTCTTGACATGTAGAAATCTTAATGTTACTCCTTTTGTTTGGTATCAGTGTTCGAGTCATCCGACCAAAAAACATCTGAACTGGGCTTAGATTTGTGTCTTGCCTTGGAGTATTTCTAAATTCCAGAAGAGCTTCATAAGCATCTGACTTTGATTCTCTAGATTTCTTCATTATGTTCTTCAAAATTTTAACTGCTGACTCAGCCTTTCCATTGGATTGATGGTGTCCTGGAGAAGATTTCAAATGAGTCACTCCCCATTCCATCATAAATTTGGAAAAATATTCCGATGTGAACTGAGGTCCGCTATCAGATATACAAACTTTGGGCACCCCATATCTTGCAAATAAAACTTTCAGTTTCTTTATAATTGCGTGTGTTGTTGTCAACTGCATGTTTTCTACCTCTATGAAATTTGAATAATAGTCCACTATGGCTAGATATTGTTGGTCACACATTTGAAATAAATCAATTCCAATCTTGTCCCACGGATTAGAACCTATTTCGTGCTGTATTAATTCTTCTCTCTGATTTGCTGGTTTATTTTTCTGACAAATGTAGCATGAGTTGGCTATTTCCTGTATTCGAGCTGATAATCCAGGCCAGAAAACTGTTTCTTTTGCTCTTCTTTTCATTGAGTCTACTCCCAGATGTGCTGCATGGAGTTTTTCTTCTATTTCCTTGCGAAGTGATATCGGTATGATTATTTGTTCTCCTTTCAACAAGAGTCCGTCTTCGTATGTTAACATGTCTCTAAGTGAAAAATATTGTTTGAGTTCAGGTAAACTATTATGTTTGTCTGGCCATCCATTTAGGATATACTGAATAAGTGTTTGCAATGTTCTATCTTTCTCTGTCTCGATTCTGACTTTCTCCAGCACTGCATCTGGTATTGCCAGTCCCACTGTATTGACACAAACATCAGGGATATCACTCTTTTCCTCTGATGGGTCTCTACTCAAAGTATCAGCTATGAACAAATTTTTGCCTTTGACATATTGAAACTGGATATCGTAACGATAAAGACGCATCATTAGACTTTGTAGCCTTCTCGGAGAAGAACTGAGTGGTTTTTGAAGGATGTTTTCCAGTGGTTTATTGTCATTCTGAACTATAACTGTCCTGCCATACGTATACTGGTCAAAACGTTCCAAACCAACAACCACTGCTAACAATTCTTTTTCAATCTGTGCCCATCTTTTCTGAGTATCAGTTAATGATCTAGAAGCATATGCTATTGGACTGCCATCTTGTAATAACGCTGCTCCTAACCCATTTTGGCTACTATCTGCTTGTAATGTAAGCTCTTTGTTAGGGTCAAAATATATCAATGTGCCATGAGTCGATATTTTCTGTTTTATCTTGTTGAAAGCTCGTGTGCATTGATCAGACCAAACAAATGGTGTGTTCTTTCTGACCAACTCTGTTATGGGCTGTAAATCTGTCGACAAGTCTGGAACAAATCTTGCAAGATATTGAACCATGCCACAGAATCTTCGGACTGATGAAATATCTTTTGGAGCATTCAAACTCAAAATCGCAGATACTTTGTTCGGGTCTGGTTTTATTCCTGCTTCTGTAATAAAATTAATTTCAGCTGTTCTAAAAACAGACTTTTTATGGTTCAGTTTAATCTTCTTTTCTTGACATCTCTTCATCAGCTCTCTTAGGTTAATATCATGATTTCTGAGTGCTTCTTCTTTCGTTCTTCCTCTTCCTACCACTATAATATCATCAACGTAATTGAAACAGCCTTTCAGTCCTTCTAGTGCTAGATTTAATCGTCTCTGAAAAATTTCTGAACTCACTTTCAGTCCAAATGGTAATCGTTTCCATTTGTATCTACCAAAAGGGGTTATCATTGCTGTCAAATTAGATGACGCTGTGTCTAGTCTGACATGCCAGAAAGCTTCTTGCACATCCAATTTGCTGAATATTTTGGCATCGTTCAAATCTGCCAATATGTCATCTAAAGTAGCAAGATTATAGAATTCCCTTAGTAAAACTTTATTCAGGGCTTGTGGATCTCTATGCAGATCCTAATTTTTCCATTAGCTTTTTCCACAATTGCCATCTGACTCACCCACTCTGTAGGCTCTATCACTGGTTCTATGATTCCTCTCTGCACTAGGGTCTTTAACTCCTCCTTAACTCTTTCTTGTAAAGCAATAGGGATCTTTCTACACGGCAGAACCTTGGGCTTAATGCTGCTATCAATCTTTAAAGACACTTCTCCTAAGTCACCCAAATCACCAGTAAACTTTGGACTACGGTCTTCTTCTTGGTTATTCACTACTGATGCTATGAACCTATCTTTATTGACTTTGATTAACTTCATTCTTGTTAAAGTTTCATGACCTAGAAGGCATGCTAGATTATTTGGTACAACTATATATTCCACCTCAAATGTTTCGTTAGTTTTCTCATTTCTCGTCGTTAGAGTGGCTTTCCCTAAGGGTCTCATTTCAGTCTTATTCCACATTAGTAATCTTTGCGTTGCCTTTTCTAGCTGATTCTCGTCCCGAGACATGACGTTAAACTGCGCTCCTCTTTCCTTAGCACTTTTGGAGCTCAAAAGTGCCCTACTTCTTTTCTATCATTGTGTCTGCCTCCTCTTTTCCTAAGTCTGCCTTCATTGATCATCACACTGTCTCCTTAACTTTAAATTCTCACTACGTCCTAGACCAGTCCGTTTGCCGTGGACTGCGACGGGTAAGGGGGGATAAAGAGATCCTGGTGTTTGAGTGGTGGCTATCTGAGGACAAACCACAACAACACAATACTTTGGCTCCAAGTTCCCCTAGACCTGAGACCCAGATGGCCCGCTCTGGGTCAACCGGCTGGTCATGCCGAGCTACCAGCATAGGTCGTTGACCTATGCTGGAGGGCGGTGGCTGGAGGGTCAATCAGGGAGCTGCTGTATCGGACACATGTCCGATGTAGCAGCTGACTGAGTATAGCACCTGTGTAGCCCTGGCGGGCTCATTCTGGACATCCGAATGGCCCGTCCCCTTGTTGGACTCGATGGCGGGTGGGGAGCACAGGTGCCGAATTAACCAAAATATATATGGACAAAAAAACACACACAAAACTACTTGCCCCAGACCTATGTCTGGGCAAGAAACGACGAATTGACGATAAAAAAGAGGAGGTCCCAAAAAGCTGTGCCACCTGGCCATCATTTCTGGTGGTTAGATGCACAGAGGAGGGAAAAAGCCTGACCAAGTTGAGCCCTTTTATTATCTATAAGGGACTCAAGTCAGTAGTGGGAGAGCCCAAGAGTGTGTCTAAGCTACACAAAACAATGGAACTCCTTGTAGAAGTAGACAGCAAGACACACTCTGATGGGCTTTTAAGATGCAGAAGACTCTGTGATCTCCAAGTGGAAGTCATGCCACACAAGAGTCTGAACACCAGCAGAGGTGTAATCAGCTCTAGGGACCTACTGGAATGTTCCGAGAAGGAAATAGTGGAGGGCATTGAAGGAGTCACCCATGCCCGGCGCATTACCAGGCGCAGGGAGGGTGAGGAGGTCAAAACCGCCACTATTATCCTCACATTCGGAACTAGGACACCGCCAGAGTATGTGAAGGCAGGATACCTACGAGTTCCAGTGAGGCCCTACATACCTAACCCCATGAGGTGCTTCAAGTGCCAGGGTTATGGACACGGCGCGGCAGTCTGTAAGAGGAACACTGTGTGTGCCAGATGTGCTGGAGAGGGTCATGAGGACAAGGGCTGCACAGCCCAGTTCAAATGCCCAAACTGTCAAGCTGGCCACTCAGCCTACTCCAAGGACTGCCCTGTGTGGAAACAGGAGGTTGCCGTGCAGGAGTACAAGGCAAGAAACGGATGTACCTTTAGCCAGGCGAAATCGGCTGTACTGGCCCTACCCAAGGGCCAATTCGGCTTGACAAAGACCTACGCCCAGGCTGTTGCTAAGAAAGGAAGATCCATAGCCACACAGACGGACACATTGACCCCACCACCCCCTCCTCCTCCCCCAACTCAGAAGAAAACACCGCCAAAGAACACACCTCTGAAGAAACAAGAAAGCCCTGTTGTCATGCTAAAGAACAGGTTCTCTGTGCTCGCTGATGAGAGCATGGAGACTGAGCAGCATGTCAAAACCAATACTCCGGGAGAACCCGGAGACATCATGTCTGACACAGGTTCTCCTCAGAGAACCCAGCCAGACACCCCAACCTCTACTGAGTTAGAGGTTGACCAACTCCCTAAGGGGAGAAATCAAAGCGGAGAGGATGCCCGAGGTGAGAGAGGAGGAAATAACCTCCGCTCTAACCAGAGGGATCTCCCCTCTCCAGAGAGAAAGACTTCCCCCAAAAGGGGGTTGTCCTCCTCTCCATCCAAACCCAAGAATAAAAATACCAAGGTCACTGGAATAAAGGGAAACCCCTCCGGGGGCCTCCCAAGGCCAAATAGCTCCAAGTAGGTCATCTAGAATAAGCCATGGATTCCAGAATTGTACAGTGGAATTGTAGAGGCCTCAAGGCCAATTACGAGGAAATGCAGCTACTGATGGACTCTGAGACTCCTGTAGCTGTCTGCTTACAGGAAACATTTCTAAAAGATTGCATCAGCTTCCGAAGCTACCGTGCTTACACCAAGAATGTTGAGGATGCAGAGAGAGCATCAGGTGGAGTCTGTATCCTTGTGAAGGATAGCATCCCCCATGAGAGGGTAGAACTACAGACCACACTACAGGCCGTAGCAGCTAGGATAACCCTTCACAAGGTTATCACTTGCTGCAGCCTGTATTTACCACCAGGCGCTCCATTAAACCGAACAGACATGGAGGACCTATTGAAACAACTCCCCCGGCCTTATTTAATCCTTGGGGATTTCAATGCCCATAACACCATGTGGGGATCCAACAATACCGACACAAGAGGTCGTATGCTGGAGGATATCTTCCTCCAACATGATTTATGCATACTTAATGATGCATCACCGACCTACTTGCACCCAGGAACTGGATCATTCACATGCATTGACCTCACCGTATGCGTCCCCGGACTTCTGGACGATTTTAAATGGTCAGTTAGCAATGATCTACGGGGAAGTGATCACTTCCCAATCATCATTACTAACAATCTCCCTTCATTGGGACGACCTCAGCGGTGGAAACTGAATAAGGCTGATTGGGAACAATTCCAAAAAAGATGCTCTGAGGATATCACAGAAAATATCCTCCATGAACAGAACCCAGCTGATACCTTTGCTAGCAAGCTACTAAGTATAGCCAGGAAAGTTGTACCCCTAACCTCTGCAAATCCAAAACGGCCTAGCAAACCATGGTTTGATACAGCTTGCAAAAGTGCTATTGGTGATAGGAAAAAACGACTGGCTGCATTTATAAAGAATCCTTCCCAGGAAAACCTAAAGCTATTCAGGATAGCTAGAGCAAAGGCTAGACAAACCATACGGTCAGCCAAAAGGAATTCCTGGAGAAGTTTTGTCGGCAGTCTGGATGCCAAAACTTCTGCTAGAGCGGTTTGGAAGGCAGTAAGGCGAATCAAAGGGAAAGAATCAAATGCAATAGGGCATTTGAAAAACCAAGGACGAACTGTCACGTCCCCCAGAGAAATAGCTGACTGCCTTGCATCCTCAATAGCAGAAAAATCATCCACTGCACACTACACGCCAGAGTTCCAAAAAGTCAAAACCAGGGAGGAAAGACACCCCATTGATTTCAGGTCAGAGAACAATGAAGACTACAACAAACCGTTCTCGCTTGAGGAACTGAGGGAATCGCTGGACAAGTCACATGACACAGCGCCTGGAGAAGACGAAATCCATTACCAGTTCCTCAAGCACCTTCCCGAGCCCTCATTGGCAGTCCTGCTAGGGGTCTATAACTGTGTGTGGCAAACAGGCGCTTTCCCAAACAGCTGGAGGATCTCAAACTACCAGTGCGGATTCCGGCAGGGGCGGACAACAACTGACCACCTGGTAAGGCTGGAAGCTTATATTAGAAATGCATTACTCAGAAGAGAACATCTAGTAGCTGTATTCTTCGATATAGAAAAGGCCTATGACACAACCTGGAAACATGGCATTCTACGTGACCTGGCGCTTATGGGGCTTAAGGGACTCCTCCCCCGTTTTGTGGAGGAATTCCTGAAAGATCGAAAATTTCAGGTCCGAGTGGGCAACTCCGCTTCTGACACTCATGACCAGGAAATGGGTGTACCCCAGGGCAGCATTCTGTCAGTCACCCTGTTTAACATTAAAATAAATAGCATCATAAATGCGCTGTCCCCTGGCATAGAGTGCTCTTTGTATGTTGATGACTTTGTCATTCTTACTTATGGGAAAAACATGAACACCTTAGAAAGGAAATTACAGTTATGTTTAAACAAAATTCAGGGTTGGGCAAACTATAATGGTTTCAAATTCTCTGACTCCAAAACAGTTAGTATGCATTTTTGTAATCTTAGGGGGCTCCACCCAGACCCTGAACTATTTATACACAAAAAGAAGATCCCTGTCGTGAAAACTACAAAATTTTTAGGCCTCACCTTAGATTCCAAATTTAATTTTCTCCCCCACATTAAGGAACTTAAGAAGAAATGCCAAAAGTCATTAAACATACTAAGAGTACTCAGCCATACGGACTGGGGAGCTGACAGAGATACCTTGCTGCTGCTCTATCGGAGTCTAATTCGATCCAAGCTAGACTACGGATCCATAATATATGGAGCAGCAAGGAAGTCGTACCTAAAAATACTGGAACCAATACAAAATGCTGCCCTGCGTCTCTGTCTCGGCGCGTTTCGTACATCACCTATCCCAAGTCTCCATGTGGAGGCTGGAGAACTCCCCATGGATATAAGAATGAAAAAGCTTGCAATGCAGTATATAGTCAAGCTAAAATCCAACCCCACGAACCCTGCTTTTGACTCCATATTTAACCCCACAGAGGTAGAATTATACAATCGAAGGCCTAACGTCATACAGCCGTTGGGCCTTCGAATGAGAGAACCCATCCAAAATTTAACCCCACCCATTGACCAAATCTCTAAAATAGAAACCCCTCAGAATCCTCCTTGGCTAATGAATAAACCCAAATTAAATTTATCCCTCCTTAATTTCAAAAAAGAAAATACAGACCCAAGCATACTACAAGTCCACTTTAGGGAACTGCAGGAGAGCTACGGAAATTGTGGCACCATCTACACAGACGGATCCAAAATGGAGGGAAAGGTCGCGTGTGCCTGCTCCTTTCGGAACAAAACAATCTCCCGTAGACTCCCCGATGGCTGCTCCATCTTTACGGCCGAATTGCATGCAATATTGCTTGCACTTATGGCCGTAAAAGCATCAGAAAGGAGTAAATTTATAATCTGCTCCGACTCCAAATCTGCATTGCAAGCTTTGGGGCGGATGAAGACTGACATCCCATTGGTACATAAGAGCCTGAAGCTGTTGGACCTAATAACAGCCGACCGTAGGGATGTCACCTTCATCTGGGTCCCCTCCCATGTTGGCATTGAGGGAAACGAAGCCGCAGACAGAGAAGCAAAGAGAGCCCTAAATCATGCGGTGTCAGGAACCCAAATTCCCTACTCGGACCTGAGACAAAGTATTGCCTCTGCCACCTATCGAGAGTGGCAGAACCGATGGGAGGCTGAGACTCACAGTAAACTCAGGCAGATTGTGGCGGATGTCAGGTGGCGGCCCACATCTAAGGGTCTGACAAGGCGTGGTAGCACAACCATGTCCAGACTTAGGATTGGCCACACCTACATCACGCACTCTTTTGTACTGAAGAGAGAGGAGCCCCCACTTTGCGAGTACTGTGACTCTCGCCTCACCGTGGAACATATCCTCGTTGATTGCCCCAGATACCAGGATGTCAGGGCGAAACATTTTAGAGCCACTAATCTAAAAACACTATTTAATAATGTCGACCCTGGGAAGGTACTGGGCTTTATTCGGGAAGTGGGGCTATCTACGAAGATCTGATTTCTGAATTTGTGAACATGCACTATTTACATTAGATTTTTACCAAATATTTAAATTTTTACTACCTTTACTATTTTAACTGTGAATAGACCTTAATTTTAATTATATTACTGTATAGAATCTGGCCCTTGTTGTTTAGAGAGAGAGTAGTCCTTAGGGGACTGCAGGCACGACATGGCCTAAATTGTGCCGATGTGCCTCAAATCAACAAATCAACAAAAATCTATCTGATTCTTATTTACGTATTTTTCCTGGATGGTATTTACATCAGCTCCACTATCCATTTGAAACCTTACACGGTGACCATTTACTGTCATAACTGCTGTCATCCTTTTCGTTTTGTGGTTCTCCAAAGACATCACCCATTCATTTTTTACCATCATGACATCATCTCTTGTGTCCGACTGTATCTGTCTTTCATCGTTAGACATATCATCTGACACCTGCTGAATTTTCTTTTTGCACATTACAGCAAAATGATGTCTCCCCTTGCATGCTAGGCACATTTTACCCCATGCAGGGCACTTTTCTTTAATGTATTCGTGAATCTTTCCACAATACCTGCATTTACCTTTCTGAATGTTTGTTCTTGAAGGTGTTGATACTTTCTCTATGATTGGAGGGTCGGCTTGCATTTGTCTCAACTGTTTGTTGGCGGTCTCGTACGCTCTGCAAATGTCTCTTCACCTTTGCAATGTGAGACTACTATCTTGTAGCAATTTCATTTTGAGGCATTCATGTCTAATACCAAGAACTACTCTGTCTCTAATCAAGCTATCTTCCAGGCGTTCAAAACAACACGTTTTTGCTAGTCTTCTCAGATTTGTTATGTACTTTTCAATGTCCTCGCCTTCTTGCTGTTCACGCGTATTGAACACATAGCGCTCATAAGTTTCATTAGTTTTTCCAATGCAAAAACTTTCAAATTTGTTCACTATTTCTTCCATCTTTCTTTCTTTTCCCTTCTCAATTTCAAGACCTTCATATATGTCCATCGCTTTTGTCCCTATAATTGTTAGAAAGGTGGCCACTCTGACCTCCTCTGATTCTTCCGACAATTTAGTGGCTAACTCATAGTTTCGCCAGCTCCGGTGAAACTTTTGCCAATTAGCGGCCATGTTTCCTTCTACCTCGAGCGGCTCGGGTACAGGAAGGAAATTTCTAGCTGCCATTGCACGGCGTAGCCTTGAATTGTTGCCTATTTATTATTGCAAACAATAAACCTTTATATACTGATTAATGATTACCTCTGATCATTAATATACCGCTGCCACCATGTTAATTATGATCTAGGTTCACAGTCAGCAATAAACAAACAACAACCAATAGTGTCATGGCGGAGAATGATACTTTATTATATTGAACGCGTGCACCTTTGCGCACCATATCAACAACTGGTATTGCATAATGCCGTGTTTTTTTTAATCGCGCGTAGGATTGGGGTTTTCCATATTGAATGAAGTCCCAAAATGACAATTTTCGTCTATATATTTCAGGAGATTTGTATGAGTTTACAAAAGATTTTAATAATTTCCGGAGCTTTCCATGACTTTTTTGTATATCTGGGAACTTTTGGAGATTTCAAGGAGCTCTTGGTAAATCAGGAGGCTGCGGGAAATTTGTATATATATTCTTACTTACTTAGATACTCAGGCGCTGTTCGGCGCATTGGGCGGCAAACTGCTTCCACAAAAATCTGTCACTGGCAATGTCTGAAGCCTGCTCTGAGGTCCTCCACGAAAGTGTGGCGCCACGTTATACTAGGATGTAGGCTACCTGTTTGCGCTTTCCTCGTAATGGCCTCACAACTCTTATGCGAAGTTCATTTTGTCTAAGAACATGTCCTGCAAACCTAATGCGACGCTCTGTCACAACCTTACTAAGGGGTCGACTCCCAGTTTGGCATAGAATTTCCTTGATTGAGACCCGATCTCTATAACTGACTCCTAAAATCTGTCCTAGCCATCTTTGTTAAGCCACATTTAGTCTTTCTAAATTTCAGGAGATGACTATTCACTGCACTTTATTAATGGAGCCCAGTCACTGCTAGAAATTTTTATTGGAATTAGGTGACTGTAGTTTGCTTTAGATTTTATAGATTTTATATCGAAAAGGAAAGTTTTATCGTCAAAATCATTTGTTGGTGGGTTTTAAACTAAAAAATCTCTTGTGATTTTTTTTACTAAATTCAAAACCACTTTAGTTACGCTTATAGCATTTGGTGACTGTAGTTTGCTTTAGAATAAAATTGAAGAGAGAAGTTTTCAACCTCAAAACTCTCTGTATGGGTGTATTTAAATTCAAAACCATCTGGAGGTGTTTTAAACTTTAAAAAAAGCCCTCTGGAGGAGGGGGTTTAACTCAAACCCCCCCCCCTTGGCCTGGCTACGCTAATAGAATTTTGAGTATGTAATATATGTGCTTTTTTTTATATTGAAGAGGCATTTTTTAGCTTTAAACCCCGCTGAACGGGAGTTTAAACTCAAAACCCCTTTGGCTATACTCATAGATTTTTGAGTGTGAAGATTTTGAATTATAATTCACAAGTACAATGCAATACAAGGAAATAGTCAGAAAGACACAAAGATAAAGACACATTTCTTATTCAATATGCTAATATAAATTCGTGCAATTGCTCTTTCTTCCCTGGTGAAGGCTCGCAAGCTTTACCAACGTGTCTATATTCTCGAAGGCAGTGCTATATATATAATATATATGACATGGGCTTAGCCAAGGGGTGCTGCGGTGTTCAAATTCCCTCCCCCGAAATGAGATCCCCTCATTTAATTTTGATTTTAGGTGAGATTTTAAAGAGTTCACTTACCCCAGCACAGCCACAGGAGGGGGGGGGATTAAAACCTCCCCTTTAATGAAACAAAAAATGAATCAAACGACAGTCACCAAATTCAATGAGCGTAGCCAATGGGATTTTAGAGTTTGTTTTATTTTTGACGTTAGAAAAACCCTCTTCAATATAAAACTAAAACAAACTACAGTCACCAAATTCTATGAGTGTAGCCAAGGGAGATTTTGAGTTTACCCACCCCACTTTTAGATGATTTTCAGTTTACCCACCCCCACCCCAACAGATGGTTTTGACGATAAAACTCCCCTTTTCGATAACAAAAATATTTATCAAACTACTGTCACCAATTTCCATGTGAGTAGCCATGATGAGTTTTGAGGTTAACCCTTTCTCCCCTTACACGTCTGTGATTGTTGATAGTTTGTACATTGTGTCGGATATTCCTGTTGAAAATATCGAAGCTTGCCATTTTTTTTACATGCATTGCTTACCAAACAGATAACTAATTGGTCACATCTGAGTCTGTGCCATCTCTTTCCAGTTGTACTTAGTTTTTTTTTTCACAAAGGTTATGTCAATTCACTATTTCTGTCTGTCTGGTAAAAAATTTGTTCACGTGATTTCTCCGACATCTAATCTCGGATCAAGCTGAAATTTTGTTCAATTATTTCTTTTACCTGACAACACAAGAATCCATTTTTTTTAAATCAACCAAATAGTTAATTAAATATTGGTAATTAATTATTATTTTTCGTTTGGGAACGAAATTTACTTGACTGAGGTGGTGGTGTAAGCTGAATTAGTCCCTTTTATATGTCACCACTATAAAATAACTTTGAAACAATCTACAGATAACTATACTATCTTCTATTTTCAGACGCACCTCACTAACAGAGTGGTTAGAATATCGGCTTGTAGAGGCTTGAGTCATGAATTCGAATTCAGCTCGTTCCTCCTTTTTTTATAAATGCTTTTAAAAAACGATGACGGTAAAATTCTCCCAGATATCCCCTTCTGTCTCTCCCCAGTTTCCCAACTGGTCCAGTCACGTGATAGAATCTTGTCGTAGTGAGAAATCTAAAATCATAAAATAGCGTTAAACAAAAACATTTGTTACAAATATTTCTAATCGCAAAGATGTATTGTTGTTGGTCTACCTGTATTACAAACTGAATGACAGGACTGATTCGAACTCATTGATACTATGACACTTCGTAACCTTTTTTTTTTAGAAAGTATTTTTAAAAAATGTTTTTCTTGTTTAACTCTTAGCACCTCAAATGGCGTGAAGAAAATAATATCGACAGCCTTTTCACAGAATATCAACCCCCTGAAGTAATGACTAAATATTGTCCTGGTAGTTTTTATGGTCAGGATAAAGAAGGATCCATAATTTGGATTGACCCAGTTGGTGATATAGACATTCATGGTAAGTAGAAAATAAAACGTTAAAATGTTGAATTTTGTTATTTCTCTAACAAATATATAATTTTGTAAGGTAACACTTGACTTTCAACTACCCCTTAGTCTGTTGGGACACCACATATGCTGATACTATTTACTTGACTGGCTTCACTAAGAATAAAAAAAATTGATGCGTCGTAGTGGTGATGTAGTGGTGATGTAGTGGTGTAACCAAATCCCTCCACTTTTTTTCCGGTCAGCAGCGGTTCTTAGCAAGATATTAAGAGAGAGAGGCTGGTCTATTCTTTTACGTTATCCATCCAGCTTTTCTTGGGACGACCGTTTCTTTGTGCTTCCTCCACTGTACCTTGAAGAATGACTTTTGATAGTGAGTCATGTCTTACAATATGACCAACAATATCAACTATTATTTCATTCTGCGACCAATTTTGTTTAAATACTCATATTTATTTAAGGCTTGTTGATGTCTGCCAAAAGAGAGGGCTTTGTAAAATACATGATATGGAATATGGAGAAATCGTGTCAATTGTTTGAAGTTTATTCCAAAGAGGTAAAAATGAGTATGTGTTTGTGTGTATACTATATATTTTTTACAGTGAATATGTTCTTTAATTAGTTTCACTATTATAGGGGAACTACGTGGAGTTTGTGCCGATGCAAGAAAAAAGATTTTGATAACAATTGATTATTGTGACGTGTAATGCAATAGGAAATATTAAAAAATAGAAGATAGAAAAGTATCAATGTTAGGTGGTTGAGTGCAAAAGGTCTAGACTAGTGATTTGCAAACTCAAGATAAGTGAAAGGCCCAATTCGCCAATAACAATTCATAAATAAGATTTTTAAAAAAGTTTTGTATACGAGTTTATCGCTGTCAAAAGAACGGATGCAATGTTAAGATACAAAGAAAGAGTCAATTTCTTGACAATGTGTGAGACCAGCTAAAATTACTTCTCACAAATCATTCCAGGAAGCTTTAGTGCGAATTAGAAAGACTTCAAGATTGGGATATTTTGATCATAAAGTATTAAAGTTAGACCTGCAGCCTCAATTCAACTTGAAGCTAATAGTGTTGTTGGCCTCCTTCAGTCGTAGGACGACTATGGTTTATCTCACACACTTTCTCATGTGGCTGTGGAGCCCTATTTTGGAGAGACACTCCCGTCCACAAATATCGCAGGTTAAGGTGGCTTTTGCTTCGGTGGTAGAGGAGCTGGCCATTTTTCGTATTGTACGTTTTTCTTCCTGAGCTGAGACCCATGTTCTTTCACTGTCCATAGCTTTCTTGGTCACTGTCTCTCTCTATCTGGTGCGGTCTAGAGCTATGTCTTTCCATGGTCAGTATTGATGTTCACTGATTTGAGTTCCCGTTATATTACATCTATTTAACGGAGGTGGGGACGACCAGTTTTTTCTTGAGCCAGTCGAGAGTTGTCCGTAGAGGATGACTTTCGGGATGCGATTTTCCTCCATCCTGCGAACATGTCCAAGCCAGCGTAAGCGGCTTTGTCTGAGGGATCTCAGTATTGCACATTTTTTCTTTCCTTGTGATTTTCTAGATCCTATGGAGACATCGCAATCCACAACGCGTTTGACAAATCCACCGAAGGCATCTATCTCCATTCCAGATTTGATGGCAAACTCCTAAATATTGCCAGACTGAGGGCCAAAACTAAAATCAAAACCACCCTCGTAAGAGATATGTTATTCGCGGATGACGCAGTGGTAGTGGCACACACACACACACAAGAGGTGCTTCAGTCACTAATGTCTCCCAGGCCTGTAAAGAAAATGGCTTAACTATTAGCACGAAGAAAACAAATGTTATGGGACCACCTGCTACAGCATCCCCCTCCATTCTCATAGATGATAACAAGCTGGACGCCGTAAAGGAATTCTGCTACCTGCTCCACAATTCAAGATGACTTATCTCTAGAAGAGGAGATAAAAAAAAAAAAACGCATAGGGAAGGCTGCCTCGACCTTCGCTAGACTCAGGTCAAGACTCAGGTCAAGAGTTTCGGAAAACCAGAAGCTCACTACAGTGACCAAAATGGAAGTCTACAAGGCATGCGTTATGAGTACACTACTGTATGGTAGTGAATCATGGACCACCTACGCAAAGCAAGAGAGAAAATTCCATTTGCTAATCTAATAATCATCTCAAATAATATTTCTAAACAAAACCTAACTAGAAGTCAACAAAGGCTTATATAAATCCTGTTCCCCAAATTGAGTCTCTCCAGCTCAGTGAATTCGGGCAATGTTTGAATTTTCATCTAATTATACGAAATATTAGTCGACTTGGCATCGGGCGTAAACTGCCGACAGTTCGTGGGTCTAGGGCTGGGCGTCTTATTCGCCTATGGTTTAACCTAACGCAATTCAACTCAACGGATACATATCATACAGTTTCCAGGACTCTTATCTGTGTTGTTACCCCCCCCCCAACCCCAGTCATTTCTTCTACTACAGAGTTCAGCAGTTCCCTACAAAACTGTGTTCTTAACCACTCCTCACACAACAGAGGTCAGATGTCCCCATTAAAAACCTATAATTCGTGATATTACTCCTCCGGTGTCTTCAAAATGTGCTACGCCTCTGGTGACTACTTCCTCCAGTTTGCCTAAAATAATGCATTTTAACGCCAAGTCATGCAGTAACAAAGCTCTTGAGCTTACAGACACCATCACTGATAATAGCTACGACATCGCTTTCCTTTAGAGAGACATCGTTTAAAGAAGTTGGTGATGAGTCAAAAAACCATTGAGCTAACGCCACCAGGCTTTATTTTAAAGAGTCTACCTCGAAAAACAGGCAGCGGAGGGGGTCTAGCAATACTGTACAAAGATAGTATAGCCAAGTATGTAAAAATAAGACCTAACAGCTCAACGTACACCACCTTTGAGATGAGCGAGTTTCGCCTCTCCCACCGCAGTAGAACATTGACTTTTACTTTCTTGTACCGCCCACCACCAAGCAAGAGAAATAAATTGCAAACAAAAGTTTTCATCGAAGAATTTCAAGACCTCCTTGACAGTCACATAGCAACAAAAGATCTATTTGTCATAGGCGATGCGAACTTGCATTTTGACAGTGAAAATGAGACATACGCGGTGTCGCTGAAAAATGCGCTAAAGGATCGCAACTTAGACCAACTGATAAATGTTCCGACACACGTTAAAGGCCATACTCTTGACTGGATTGTTACAAATGCAAGTGAGCTTATAGCCAAACTCAATGTCTTAGACTGTGGCTTGTCAGATCATTTTCTTGTACACTTTGAAATGCGCCTATCAAAAGCAAAAAGGCCAAAGTAAAACGTGACTTCCCGTAAACTTTAAGCCTTAGATATTGCCTCCTTCAAAATGGACGTGACCTCTTTGTTGTTGCAACAGAACAACACAGACGTTCTCAGCAATTATAATTCTTGCTTGAAAAAGTTGCTGGATAGCCATGCACCTTTTATCACTCGTACAGTCTCAGTTAGGCCATCTGCACCCTGGATGACGGAAGACATAAAGACTGCCAAACTTATTCGCCGACGTGACGAACGTGGTCTGGGTACTAAACGACTTAATTCACAATTCCGACATAGGCCACATTCAATTCTTTCCATGCTGGACTTGTTCGCAGCCTTTGATACGCTAGAGCGGCTAGACCATGAAATTATGATGGCCAGATTCTCTGCCACTTTTGGTGTAGGTGGAATCGTCTAAAGTGGCTTGTATCCTACCTGACTGAACGCACCTAAAATGTCGTTGTTAACGGTACAGAATCAACAAGCTTACTCTTGAAGTACCGAGTACCCCAAGGATCAGTTCTAGGTCCAGTACTGTTCACTATGAATACATATCCACTCAGCGGTGTCATACGGCCAACCGGCATCTTATACCATTTCTTTGCCGATGACTCACAGTTATACGATTCCTCAGTACCCTCAGAGGTATCGCATCTGGCAGAGAAAATCAGTGGTACCGTTGTAAGGGTGAGCGATTGGATGGTTGAGAATAAACTCAACATGAACAGAAATAAGTCAGAAATAATTAAGATTTGCACTCGGAAGAACGTCTCAAAAGTCAAGAGCACAGATTCTTTTTTTATCACTAACTGTAAGGTTCATTATGTCCTTGTAGTGCGGAATCTTGGAGTTTTCTTCGATTCAACACTATCTTTCGACCCACACATAAGTCAGCTCTGCAAGGGTCTTTATCTGCAGCTGCGCAGATTAGGCCAGATCCGACTTATATTTAACAACGGACTCACTCCCCATTGATCTCGGACAGACGACATGCTACACCACTTTTAAGAAGAACATTAAGACCTATCTGTTTAAAACTTTTTTAGATTAATTGTCATTGTAGCTGTCGTGTTTGTGTTTGTAATGTTATTACAGCGCCTTGAGCCTACATTTTGTTTGTTAACAGCGCTTTATAAATAAAATTATTATTATTATTATTGTCTATTTGGAAAATAGATTTAGTTCAATAATGAAACTAAATACTTCGTTCACTCGAATACTACACGTAAATGAGAATTATGATAGATATTGTATTTTACATTACAAATCTCCCACTCTCTGTACGGTGTATATATATATATATATATATATATATATATATATATATATATATGTATAACTAGTCGACCGCGGCGTAGCATACGCCATTATTTTGCATGACTGTCTTAGGCCACTGCAACCAATGCGACCGCATTCAAAGGATCCGCACTTTCTTAGGACCCACGCTAATTCAAGGTGTATAAATTATTAAATTAAACCATTTTATAACTTAAAACAGATTTCTCGCGCTCTCCTGTCGATTTACCAGGAGCTCCTGGAAATCTCCGGAAATTGTGTAATCAGGTGAAAGAAGCTTCTCGCGCCTCAAACTAATGAAGAATTACTTGAGGTCAACAATTCTCAAAGATAGATTGAAACATTTGGTAATTCTTGCTATTGAGCGTGACCTATGTAGGAAACAGAATTATTATGATATACTGTATGTCTTTGCTACACGCAAGGCTCGTAAAGTAATTCTGTACGTAGTAAAGAATGAATAAAATGCATAGACGAATTGATTTTCTAATTCAAACTCTTAAATTTCACTTATTGTCCTCTTCCCTACCCAAACTTGGCCCCGCGAATTCTGTTTCGAATACTTTTTAGTCCAAACCTCCCGCATGACGAAAGGGGATGGGAGCGGGCAGGGTTTGACAGTCCAGCGCGCAGCCATCCGTAGAGACGTGTGGATGTTCTCCCCTCTTTCCCTCTTGTTATTTCGTGGGGTGACTCCGCAGAAATAAGAGAGTGAGCTTTCCTTTACTTCTTGATTCTCGTCCAAACTTTTGCGGGAAGAAGATAATTATATATATATATAGATTCTCTTCATTTGGACGAGAAAGAAGTAAGAAAAAGTAAAGGAAAGATCACTATTATTTCTGCGGATAGTCACCCCACGAAAAAACAAGAGGGGGGGGGGGGGGGAAGGACAAGTATTCACCGGTCACTACGGATGGCTGCCTGGTCGTGCGGTTTGCACGCTGGAATGTCGTTTGGATTTATCGATAGTCCCGGGTTCAAACCCTGCCCGCTCCCATCCCCCTTCGTCCTGCGGGAGGTTTGAACTAGGAAGTAAACTATCGTTTAGGAACATCCGAAACATGTAAAACATTTTACAAGCAAACATTTTGCAAACACTAAATAGCAGTGCTGGACTTAACCATTGTGACCAAGAAGTCATGGAAAGAGAACAAGTAATCTACTATGTATATTTACTGGTCACTAAATAGCAGGGCCGGACTTAACAATTGTGGGGCCCTATGCGAAACGGATTTTGGGGGCCAAGTTTGGGTAGGGAAGCGGATAATAAGTGAAATTTAGGAGTTTGAATTAGAAACTAAATTCGTCTATGCATTTTATTCAGCCTTGCGTGTAGTCATAGAGTATATCATAATAATTCTGTTTCCTACATAGATCACGCTCAATAGCAAGAATTACCAAATGTTTCAATCTATCTTTGAGAATTGTTGACCTCAAGTAATTCTTATTTGGTTTGAGGTGCGAGAAGCTTCTTTCACCAGATTACACAATTACGGCTAATGCATAATGCCGTTTTTATTTATTGCGCGTAGGATTGGCGTTTTCCATATTGAATTACACCCCAAACTGACAAATTTTGTCTATATATTCCATATATTTTAAGGACTTTTTCGTTATCTTTTGCAATTTCGGGAGATTTGAAGGAGCTCCTGGTAAATCGACAGGAGGGCGAGAGAAATCTGTTTTAAGTTATAAAATGGTTTAATTTAATAATTTATACACCTTGAATTAGCGCGGGTCCTATAAAAGTGCGGGGCCCACTGCGGTCGCATAGGTTGCAGTGGCCTAAGGTCGGCGCTGCAAAATAGCGGTGTATGCTACGCCGCCGGTCGACTAGTTTTTTTATATACTGAAAAACTATGGCCAGTCAAATTGTGCCCTTATCGGTCCGCTCTTAAAAAAGTTTGCCATTTCTGGTCTAGACAATAACATTGTAAGACAGCTTTAGCTTGCTACATCGCGATATACGTCCCTAGTGCGTGTAACCAGTGGCGTCACTAGGTGGATGCGTGGGTTCGCACCGGGTGACACCCATCAGAGCGGTGACACCCGAATGAAAAAAAAAAAGATTATTGTCAATAAGTAGAAACTAAAAAGGAACAAATGAATATCGGCAAAAACTAGCAGATTCAAAATAATAAATCTCAAGATAAATACCCAAATATGTCTAGGCATATCTACTGTACTAATCTAGATCTACATAATTTATTTTAGGCCTTAGTGTATATATTTTAATTTCTTTGGTAAACATATTCAAAAAGTTACGTGATAACAAGGGGGACGCAGTGGCAGTTTTTTTTTAAAGAACAAAAATTGTTTGTATTTGAATTGTAGATATTTTATATTTTAGTATTAATTAGGCGAAAGAGTCTTTATTACTAATTCTTAAGAAAAATTAAATTATTAATTATGTGACGTCGTTTTATCATCCAAGAAAACTTGTCTACGTTAGCAGCAAGATCGATTCAACAGGTTCTTCATGATCTAGAGTCGACCCAGATTTTACGGCAGTACGGAAGATCTGAGGACAACAAGCCCATTACACACTCGCATGAACTACTGTAGCTTTACTCAAACTGTGGTGGGGTGGCACCCCATAGGAGGGGGCCGACGTTCTCTCGTGAGGGCGCGACATCCTGAGCAATGGGGAGAGGGTGAGGCAATTGAAATTATTTTACGAGTAAAATTAACGGGCCCATCAAATTTTGAATATTAAACAAGTGAAATGACATTATCCATGTTTAAAAAGTTAAAGTAGTGTAAGATAAAGACTTCGTATCATCTACTAATAAGAATCTTTTAAAATGTATACCGTTTTGTGTGAGGCGTCTGCAAAAAATATCGATTTAAAACGTTTTGAAGAAAATTTTTACGAATGTCATTACTAACGTGGCACTTTTTGGATGGTCAGAATGGTCAAATTTCTCTCAAGTGTTTAACATCGTTAAGTTGACGACCTTTGTGGGACAAAAACTAAGAAGTCGCGGCAAGGCTTCTTACTGAACATGAAGATGATCTTAAGACATACGTGCGCTATATGTACTTCGAACATCCCTCGTATAGTATAGCATCCCAGTATTGGCCAATGCTGCCTCCTTCTTTAATAGACTTAGTTGGAGCTTTTTTTAACTAGTATAAACAGTGCTCTCAGATTCCAAGAAAATATTTCTATATCGGAACGTCCCACTTCATTTTAATTTAACATTGACATGGGCTCTTGTTACTACGGGAAGAAAAACGCGTTGAAGAAGACACAAGCAGATAACGAAGGAAAACGCCTAAAGGAGCTAACGGCGCTTCAACAGACCACCTTGCTGGATGGATAGGAAACATGACGCCTCTCTAATACTAAAATAAATATTTAGCAGGCGGGGGGTGAAAAACATTGCCTCTAATGCCTCTAAAAATGTTATAGACAATGGGATTTTCAAAAAGAATAGCCTTATTTTAATTTGTGCAAAAAACATCGATGAAATAGGTAACTAGCTTACCGTATTGGTTCAACAAAGTGAGTTTTTATTGGAAAAAGTGGATAAAGTTGATACGGGGCTTGGGGTGACACCCTGAGATAACCGCACCAGGTGACACCGACCCTAGTGACGCCACTGCTTGTAACGACGCTGCCTAACAAAGTGAACTATTCTATTTGTTTGAAATGGTCAGGGGGCAATCCGCCGACCTGTAGCTAATACAGCACATTACAATGGTTTATTTTCTTACAGCAAGACAGAAGAGTGGACCAAGTGATCATGATTTATGACTTGGAAAACTTAGGACTACGTCACCTCTGGAAACCTGGTAACTACATGAGCACCATTAAATAGATAAAGGGAAGTTACCTTAAGAAAATACTTCTGAAGAGATTATTACTTACCTGTTCTATGGATAGCGCCTCCCCCATCCAAAATATATTGTGATTTTCTATTTGTTCGTTTACTGATGCCCCAAAATTGTTATTGGTTGCAACAGTTGATTATCTTCCTTGGCTATGTATCCGTTGTGATTTACAGCCAGGCTTTTATTATTTTATTATGAACATTAGAAACTCATCAACTTTCCTCTCTGTAGGTAAGATCAGGTTGAAGCGTTAACTCTTTTAATAAGCATATAGGTGAGATAAGATAGAAGATATATATATATATATATATATATATATATATATATATATATATATATATACATATATATATATATATATATATATATATATATTGTTATAAACCTGGTGGTGGCACAGATGGGGGTAGTGGTGTGAGTGTAGTCAGCCGACGCAAATCGCCCCAGGCCAGCGCTAGACGAGCGGTCAACCGTGACGAGCTACGACGGTAAGCCGAGACGAGTGTCAACACGGCGGTTCGGGAAGGATCGACGGCGGTCCGGGAAGGATCGACGTCTTGAACAGAGCTCAGGAGCGTCACGAGAGTTGTAGTCATCTGACCACCTAGAAACGTCGAGCGGCGCTGTGTCCGGTTCGAGAAGGCCAGTAGGGACCCTATATAAGAGCGGAGGTGTCAAGTGGGTTCACGGCAGGGGTTTAGAGCCCGGTTCACTACAGTCCGGTCGACTACAGCACAGTTCAGCGGTGTGGTTCTGTACGGAGCATTACGACGGTTCAGTGCGGAGTACTATCAAGTACAGTTGAGACGAACGGCGTCTTGATCTTGGTCTGTGATCGAGTCCGACACAACGAGCCTAGTGTGTGAAGTCAGTCCTGAACTGTTGAACCCAGTGCAAGCCCGGAACGAGACGGAGAGGCCAGTGCAAGAGTTGATACGGCGGTACTTTGTTATCGGAGAGATATCTGTATAGTGTACGTGTTGCCAATTGTACAGTATTGGCTGTTATTTATTCAACTATTAAAGTGTTACGTTACTTTGGAGCCCTGAGTTGTCAAGTTCTTTAAGTTGGTGGTGTATGGTGCAGTTTGTAGAGAGCCTGGATAGTGAGATTCGTAACAACTGGTGTCAGAAGTGGGATCGGATCGGAATCGGATTGGATCGGATCTACTATGGCTCGTCTGAAACTGCTGTACGAACTTGAATTTAGAGAACTGAAGCAAGAACTCCGTGATCGAGATCTGAAAACGAGCGGAAATAAAGAAACCTTACAAGCACGCCTCCGAGAATGCATAGTTGAATAAGAGGAAGATCCAGACACGTATCTGTTTGAAGTCGCACCAGATTTTGGAGAGTTCATTCGGGCTATGAGTATGACATTGAAGAAGTCCACCGAGGAGTACTGTAGAGAGATTAAAAAGATGTGTACCTCAGTGAAAGAAGTGACGAGCCCCGTGGTGAAAACGATGGACGTGATGGAAGAAACCTTGTTCGACCAAGGAGACTTGAAAGATGAAGGAGATTCACCATCGTTGGACATTGAACTATTACCCACCCAATGCTGTGAAGCAATAAGCAGTAACAATGGCAATGCTGATGAACGTGGTGAGGCCTGTGAATCCAAAAACAAGGAGTACAAATCTGGGGAGCCGAAAGAGACAGATGAAGAGCCAAGAAAAGCTGCCTATAGTTTAACAGAAGCTTGTGCTGCCGACGTACCTAATATGAGAAGCTCAAACAGCAAGACAGGTCAAGAGAATCCAAGGAAGCCTGACGTTGGTCCAGCTGCCAAGACTGGAGAGGAAAGTCCTGATGGTGGTAAAGAGAATCCAAGGCAGTCTGACGTTGACGTTGATGGACATTTGAAAGACGAAAGTCATCGACAGGGTCTGAAACCAACAAGCGATTGGCCCGATACTGAGACGAGAGAGAGAGGTCCTGATGGTGGTGAAGAAAGTCGAATGGAGCCTGAAGCCGAAGACGAGGGACCTTTGCACGAGAAGTGTTACCAACCTGCCTGCGACGCATAATGTGCGTCTCCTGGAGGTATCGTGTCACCAACCAGGAAGTTTTGAAATGGGCCAATATGCATAGCATCTTTGCTCTCCTTCAACAGAGAAGACTACGCTGGCTCGGTCATGTCACTCTCATGCCAAATGGAAGAATCCCTAAAGACATCCTATACGCTGAACTTGCAGAAAGAGTCAGACCCAAGGCCGCCCAAGACTAACATACTGAGATGTCTGCAAGCAAGACATGAGAGCCACGGTCATCGACCAAAGTATGTGGGAGGAGAAAGCCCAAGACCGGACAGCATGGAGACAGACTGTACGTGACGGTACGAACTTCGCCGAATGCAAAAGAAACGAAGCTGCCTCAGCCAAGAGAAAGAAAAAGAAAGCTGCCCTGCTAGCTAGCCCAAACACAGATACAAATACATGCACGAACTGTTGCAGACTCCAGAATTGGCTTGATCAGTCACGCCAGATTCTGCCCCACCTCAGGACGTAACCAAAGCCAGTGACTCATCTGGGCGCATCTTTTGTCTTCCGAGACAGAAGGGTTTTGTGGTTAACCTCCCCTCCAATAAAAAACTAAAGCTAAACTCTAGTTACCAATTTCTATCAGTCACTGGGTTCCTTAATAAAGTGCAGTGAATAGCAGATTTTGTATTGGACCTATAATTTTTAAATAGAAGAGTAGCAGGTTAATATGCATTTTTAAAAAAATAAAATACCGGAAATAATGCTTATGGACCCCACTAGGGGATCTCACTTCGCTCCCCCAGTTCCCCAGCTGGCAAGGGAGGGGTGTATACTATCGTTCCACTAACCTATTCTGGGGCACAAAAAAACATCCGCACGAATGAAGGGTCAATCAGAATGTAATGAATATTAATTACACACACACACTGCTTGGTCGTGCGGTTTTCGCTCTGGACTGTCGATTGGACTTTTCGATGGTCCCGGGTTCAAAGCCTATCTGCTCCCATCCCCCGTCGTCTTGTGGGAGGTTTGGACTAGGAACTAAATTATCTTTAACTCTGAAGGAACATCAGAAACATTTAAATCATTTTATACCATATTTAAAAAATTCTCAAAATAAGCTTTTAACTTTAGTATGCACTTCATTTTAATGTTTGTTAGGGAAACCTAGAGGATCTTACATTTTTCAGAAGATGTAAGGAATTCGTGGACATAAGTGTCAATCTAGGTCACAATTGTGTTTGGATAGCTGTCAGCATTTGTTGGGGTCATGAATGGAAGTCCAGAAATCTAATGTGAAAACACAAAAGATTTATCCAAATTATTTTCCAAAATTAAATCTAATGTTAATTTTTTTTTTTAAATAGACTGACACGATCTTTTATGTCCTCTGAAGATCACAATTAGTTGAGCTCGGGGTATTTTCTAATAAAGACTTTAAAAAATACACTGTTATTCATTATGATTCGCAATAAGAAACTCGACAGAGTGGTCAAAATAGAGTGATCTTTTAATATTGTGTTTAAAATTGCCTCCATATTTTTTTTTGAAGCTCTTCTTAAAACGTAACTTGTTCACTATATAATTTTTTTTTTCAAGGGATACAAGCATTTTCAGAGGTTGTGCAAATATTTGAAGAACATTACTCTGACACAATAAAGACAATTTATATTCTTAATGGTTAGTAGTGTTTTTCATCTATGTTCCAATCAAGTTACGTAATTATGTCATGTTAACACAATTTGTTTGTCCATCCTATCTCGTTTTGTTTTTGTTTGTTTTTGTTGGTAGTTGCTTGTTGTAATTAATGAGATGAACGGGTTGGGGGGGGGGGAGAGTGTCTAGGTCAGAAAGAGTTTTGTCTATTTTAGCACCACTAAACTCTATTACGAATAAACCTTCAAAGATATACCAGTTAAACGCAATGTTTACTATAAGCTGCAAGTAAAAAAGCATTTTTATATGGCAAAAGCCTTTTTATAAAATGTATAGATAGTTAGATACATAGATAAATACATAGATAGATAAGAGCAGATATAAATAGTATTTATAGATAGATACATAGGCTAGATACAGACAAGCAGATATAAATAGATAGATAGATAGATAGATAGATAGATAGATAGATAGATAGATAGATAGATAGATAGATAGATAGATAGATAGACAGAGTTAACTTGAACAAATGTTTAAAATGTACAGAAAATAAAAGAATGACAACTTTAACCTTCATCAGTTTTACTATTTTTATCACTGACATTTATAAATTATTTTTATTTGCAGACTCTTCAGTTTTTCCATTGACATATTTCTCTCCCTATTTCAGCTCCAAAAATATTCTCAGTGATATTTAATGTGTTAAAGCGATTCTTGAGGGAAGAAACTGTTGGGAAAATCAAGTTTCTTGGCGGTCAGTTTCATTTCACATTCGAAAGAATAACCTAGTAATAAACATTATGCACTTCATTGGTTTGAGTTACATGAGAATAGAATAAAAGAATATTTCTAAAATGTATGTCTGACCATGGTCTGACGCAAAAATTTAGGCCTACATTGGAGAAAAGAAACAACTATTGTGTAGACTAAAACTATTTTTGCTGTCCGTTCGATATTAAAAGCGCTATTGAAAATCTGATTTTTTCAATCGCCTGTTTCGTGCTAAAAATAGGTGCAGGGTGCAACATGTACTTTTTGAAAGGGAAAAAGTGTTCATCATGGATTATATTTTTAAAATAAGTTATTCTTATAGGCTATCTTAATACTACTGTAAATTGGTATCAGTGATGTGACAGAAGAAAAAATAAGCATAATAATTGTTTAAACATATATGTAATGTGTAGGCGATTTTTCAAATAAATGTAATAAATAAAATAAATTAAATTATGTTTTTTATAAAGCGCTACTTTCATGTTTATAGCATGCTCAGAGCGCTATGGTCCAATCTCATTTGTGGACCAGTGGCTGGAGGGGGTATCTGGGAGAAGTTTTTCCGTGCTGCCTTAAGCAGCTCAGTAAACACAACTCTTCTCGAGTCGGGTGTCGAAACTTGAGCCCCCTTCATACGTAGCCAAGCCAAGTTTAAGCGTACTTGGCCTCTCGACCACGTTTCTTAAATATAGAGCTTTTGGTGATACAGCTACTAATGGTCCTATGAAATTGTCCTCTAATTATAAATATTGCATTCAAATATTGATAGATATGTTAATGCACGTAAAATGTGAAAGATAGTTTACTCTAATCCGAAGCCACAAGAATCGATGCACGCATCTTTATTTGCAATGACATGCATGCGTATAAGGGATCCGCAAGGTCGCCCACCAGTTTCTACGTAACGCCTTAATTATCTTGTTTTTAAATAGTTATTGTTGTAGATTGATATATTTTATTTCACAGGCTTTTGTGAAATATTTTTTCAATAAATAAGCTATTTTCCATTTTAGCCAATTATATCTGTCCAAAAGCTATTAATACACAGTCTAGCAATTAGTTTTTGCCTCTTTCATAAAAATGATAAAATAGATTGTGAACGAGATGTGCAGATCTTTCTCTCTGCTTGCTAGGTTTCCTCTTTGTAAGATACTTCTCAAACCCAAACTCTAAATTTCTGACTTTAAATTTCCATTCACATGAAGGTGCTTGGTCTTGGGGATGTAGATTGATAGAGATATTTTCTTCATCATTTAGTCAGGGTATTGATTTGTTTTGTAACTCTCCAAAGAGTGCAGATTTCTCTAGATCACTTGATCCAAATTTATTCGCTTACTTCTTGGTTGGCTGAAAGTATAGGCCTTGTTAAGAAATTTGACCTTGCCCATCACTAGCGAATGGTTAGTTACGATCCGCGCTATGGGTGTGAATCACACTTTTCAGATCCATCCTGCGAGTGATGCACATTGCAAGCTGATGCCAACTTTTTGAGCATGCGAGTCGCCAAGAGACTTTGTGACATTCTTGGCCAGAGAAGTAGGCCTATGTATTTGTTTCACACTTCATGAGAGCTACACAACTCAAGGACCCTTTGGCAGTTGTCATTTCTCTTGCCAGCACCATAAAGACCCAATTATTTAGACGTAGTTGTCATCACCATCTCGGGCATTGAAATCTCCATTCCTATGAAGGTGCTTGGTCATTGGGATGTTTTAAGTACGTCCTTCATGTTAGTCAAAGTAAGACCAAACAAACAAGCATTGCACAACATATGATAGAAGTAGTTGATCATTTTTTGGTATTTTGGCTCTATCATCTCCAACGATGTGCTACTGGATGAAGACAGCAACAACAGGATAGTCAATGCGATGGACACCATGTCACGACTTTATAAGGAGTGTGGGACAATATCTTGCTGACTCCCAATATAAAGAGTGTGGGACAATATCTTGATGACTCCCAATATAAAGAGTGTGGGACAACATCTTGCTGACTCCCAATATAAGGAGTGTGGGACAATATCTTGCTGACTCCCAATATAAAGAGTGTGGGACTATATCTTGCTGACTACTAATACCTAAGCCCTAGACTACCGGATCTGTGTGATGAGCACTCTGCTATATGGTAGTGAAACACGGTACATCTACTCTTGGTAGAGAAGCCGTTGCTTAAGGTGGATTCTTAAAATAAGGAGACAAGCTAAAATAAATAACTAGAAAGTGCTGCGAAGAGCAGGCTGCCAAGATATCGGCGCTGTTATCAGTAGCAGACGCCTTGGCTCGCTTGGACATGTTCAAATAAGGCCACAAGGTTGGCTCCCACAAGACTAAGGAGAGCTACAGTCTGCCACTTTTTAGCTATACTGATGTATGCAATCACGACATGAAGCTCTTCAAAGTCGACACCAGTAGTCAAGAAAAAGAGGCACTGGATAGATTCACATGGAGAGCAAGCATTAAAGAAGGGTCCTGTATTGCAGAAGTATAGAGAAGGGTGTAAATGCTGCAGCGACTGGTGATTAAAGCTGCCCAACTTGTTAACGCAGTTGTGTATCAAGCATTAACCTCTTAGATGAGAAGTTGTAAAGGGGAAAGATCGTTTCTTCAGACATTAGCAACAGGATAGCCAAGGCAATAGGCACCATGTCACTGCAATGAGATCTATGTATGTATATTACAAAGCCGCTCGCCCACGAGCCTCTGTGTAATGCTTTAATCATCTTGTTTTATACGGTTATTGTCGTAGATTGCCATATTTTATTTCTATAAGGCTACTAGCATTATCCACCGGCTACCCCATTGAATTGTTTCCAGGTTGTATAGTTTTTATCCTTTTTTTTTCTCTCATAACAATAATACTGCAAATGCCCATAACTAAAAGGCTCCTTTGGCTAGTGAATTCTATTATCTATTACGTTGAATTAGACCGTCCAGTAAATTCGAGTATTACTTCTCTCCCCCCCCCCCCTTTCTTTACTCTCCGCTTGAGTATATTGTCTTATTTAAACTATCTGACTATTCTTCTGCTTGTCAGTTCTTATTCGAAATATTTGATTGGCTCTTTGACATGAATTCTCCCCACCCGTTCCCTCCCCCTTTGAATGTTACTTGAATGCTAGTATCTGTTACGTGTAATAGACACGGCCCGCTTTATAAAACTCCCCTAACATAATTTTACTCCAGTAATTATTGTATATGTTTTGTTGAATTAAACCGGCCCACTTCTATTGACCACAAACACATATTTCTGGCCTGAGAATTCCAGTATCACTCTTCTCACTCTCCCCCTCCTCAGCAGCCATAAAGATTAATTCTACATACAATCACTGACGTTTCTTCAACTACTTAATTCAATATTAAAGTATTTCATAAGCTCTGTGTCTCTTTTTGGTCGGGCTCCTTTTTGTTATCACTCTGACGTCGTGACGATCTCTCACCAAGACTTCCATTCTCTCTTTTTTTACCTCCACCTTCAACAACAACAACAAGTTATAGGCCTACTTACATTTCATTATCTCTGTATACATTTGTACACACATAGATACGTATTCGACTTAAAAACAAAAAGATATACTTACATTTCATTATCTCTGTATACATTTGTACACACATAGATACGTATTCGACTTAAAAACAAAAAGATATACTTACATTTCATTATCTCTGTATACATTTGTACACACATAGATACGTATTCGACTTAAAAACAAAAAGATATACTTACATTTCATTATCTCTGTATACATTTGAACACACATAGATACGTATTTGACTTCATGTGGGCCTCTATAGTATTGTTGTTGACAAAACAAAAAGATCCTTTTATAGCAAGATGCGCTGTTGATAGGTGTACACAAAAAGAGTTTCAATAGTGCTTAAAAACGGAAGTATTATCTTGTACTTTTTGCCATGTTTAATAAAGTAAAAGAAAACCATAGACATAAATAAATGTGGACTGGCCGATTAAAGAGTTTTATGAAACGAAAATGTGTGACTTGCAATTTTGTATACTTTATTATACAGCATTTATGAGCAGTATAAAAGTTAAGTATTCATATCTATTTCAGCCACACACCCATATAAGTATTACATTATTTTCACTAGTGTTTTTTTTTAAATCTCTAAGAATAAAGATCATGTAATTTTTCATAATTCGGAAATCCGAATACAATAGATATACATGTTTTCAAGTTACATGAAGTTACTTCCTTCGACCAGTCTATATTTATTTATGTCTATGAAGAAAACATATAGTATCGAAATCGAGTAAATTTAACCGCTGCGGTTTCGATTGTGAAAAAGGCTTAGTTGTTCGAGACGCAAGGGAACTAATAACAGGTTCAAGTTTTCTTTTCTTTTTTTTTTTCGTTCACCGCAAGTGGGAGAATTAGTGTTATGTGTGTAAATGAGTGTGTAAATGAGTCAGAGCCCTTGCGTTCATAGTATAGATTGTTTCAAATGTTCAATCCCATAAATAAACTGTATTCTATTTTAGCCAATTATAAAGAGGTTCTTCTACAACAAATAGATTCTGACCAGCTTCCGGCACATTGGGGCGGAACTTGCGTTGACCCTGATGGAAACCCAAGATGTCCATCTAAGGTTGTTGTTTTTTTTTTAAATATATATTAAACATGAGCGTAGCCCACTAGCGGATCCAGAACTTTGGAGTTGGGGGGGGGGCGATTTTTTTCTAAACCCTAACCCTAATGCCCAGTAAACCCTAACCCTATGCATTAACGTGCGTATATATATATTTCTATTACAAGCTTAGGGGTCTGGGGGAGCGCTGTAAGCTTCCCCAGTGTGGTTCGGGGCGAAGCCCCGACGCAAAAAGCGTTCTCTTGCATTTTTCACTGCAGAAACGCATTCTCCTGACATCTAACCTACAGCTCATTATTTATCGCCCCGACGCCGGAAGCGTGTTTTTGCATTCTTCACTGCAGCAACGCATTCTCCTGACATCTACAGCTTATCATTCATCAGTTAGGTTCGGAGCGAAGCCCCGACGCCAAAAGCGTTTTCTTGCATTCTTCATTGCAGTAACGCATTCTCGTGACATCTACAGCTTATCATTCATCAGTTTCGCCCCGAGCCAAAAGCGTTTTTTTTTTTTGCATTCATCACTGAAAAAGCGCATTCTCCTGACCTAAAGGTCATTATTCATCGTATTATAAAGGACCTTTTGAATAATGTTGAAAAATATTCTAATATGAATTTACAGGCCCTTAATACATTGCAAATAAAACCGATTTGTTCTTTTAAAAGATAAGATATCCCACATATTTAGATTAAGGCTTTGAGGATCCCTGCCGAAAAAGAAGTTATTCGAAAAAAATATTCAGTAAAATTCAGGCATACATTGTGAGTTATAGTCCCAAATTTATTTAACTAGAGAAATATCAGATTGAGTAAAGGTTGGAAAAAGGCGACTAGGAAAAGATTATCTGGGTTTAAAACTCATCTCAATTGTGACTCTTTTACTGAAAAATTTCGTTTGAATTATAACTTTTCCAAAGAAAGTTTTTTTAAAATAATTATGATAAATTCATGTGAAATTACATAAACTCTGTCTGGAAAGGGGAGGGGCGGTAGAGTGAAAATGATTAAACCTCGCTCCTTTTTATAATTTCTGCTAATGATTGCATTTGGCATTAAAGAGTAGGGGTGGGGCGACTCGATATAAGAATTTAATTTATAGCATATATGAATTATATTAGTGAGAGATTTTTTTTTAATTTTGTAATTTCTTAACTAAAATACAAAAAGAAAAAAGTATTGGTTTGTCCGATGGGGGAAAGGTGATTGTATGTATCGCCCCTCCCACCTGGTACAACCTTTTTTCATTTTATATTTACTAATTAAAAAATTTGAGATTAGAGTGTGTGTGCAACATTATATACAATGGGTTCACATATCAATACGTAGTTTATATTATATAGATATTGAACAAATTTTGTTCACATACTATGATTTCTTCATAAAAATAGGACCGCCCCCCTCCCATTTAGAGGGCTAGAGTGGGAAGGGCAGCAGAAGCAAACATCCCCCCCCCCACACACACACACCTCACCGAATCGGCTAAGATACCAGAAGTGTATCGACATAATATAAAAATTATATTGTTATCCAACTAATTTTGTTCACAAACTATGATTTCTAATTAAAAGTAGGACCGCCACCCCCACTCAAAGGGTTTAGGTGGGAAGGGCAGTAGGGGAAAGACATAATATAAAGATCGGTTAAAATATCAATAACAAGTTTTAATCATATAGATATTTAATTGATTCTGTTAACAAGCTGTGATTTCTACAAATAAATTGGACCGCCTCCCCCACTCGAAAGTTTATGGGGGGGGGGGGGGGGCGGGATTGATGCCCTTCCGCCCCCCCCCTGGATCCGCCAGTGGCGTAGCCAGGGGAGGGTTTGGGTTTCAATCCCCCCCCCCCCCGAAATGAAATCCTTTCGGGGGGGGGGGGATCGGAATTAAGTGACTGATTTTTTTGCTCTGATTTTGTTTATTTTAGGTGAGATTTTAATACTAAACCATCACTTGCCCCAGCACAACCAAAGGGGTTTTGAGTTTAAAACCCCCTACCAGGGTTAGGGAAATAAAAAATAAAACCTTAGTTCTCATGAGAAAAATATTTTCTCCCTCATTAAACGCTTTTGTCTATTCTTTACTATTTTACATTTTTCTGAACAATCACAGATCTGTCCTGGAGGCATGGTTCCAAAATATTATTACTTACACAACATTGCAGTGGATCTGTCTGGATTCTCTGAAGTTATCATTCCTCGTGGTTCCTCTTTTCAACTGGACTTTGTCATCAATGATGTTGGCAGTGCTCTAAGGTAAAATGTGGAGCCAATGAAATTTCAATGATGTTGTAGACCAGTGCTTATCTATCCTTTACTTGTGATACACACCTCTCCCACACCAAAACGAAATTATATCTGCACCGTGTTTAAGGGTCTGGAGTAGCACTATAAGCAATTCCCTGCATTTCAACCTGCAATAAATTCTTCTTCTGACATCTACCACTAACTTAATAATAGTAACAAGCCTACAAAGAGTGTTTACGTTTTTAGACAAAGTCAGAGGGGACTCCCGAAAGGTCCACCCATGGGTTCAGTGCAGGTAACATGACAGGTTTCAATATTTCCAGCGTCAATACAATTAATAAAACCAAATTGCAATTTCCTTTTATTTTAGAGGACACAATGCCAAAATAAATGTAGTGTTGGGAATGGGAAATTAAATTGGTGCCTTCGGAAAATGCCTTTTCTCCTCTTGCCTTATAATTAAAGGATGCTAATAAAAGAAACAACTAACCAAAGGTGCTATATCTAGAATTCAAAAGCTGAAAATTGTGTGGAGGGTTCCATCAAGTGGAGGATGCTTAAAAAGTTAGGGAACGCCATTGCAATAAAAATATATACTTATTTCTTAGAAACAGTATGTTATCATTAATGGCAAAACGATTTAAAAAAAAAGAAAAACATTTTAAAAAATACTTAAATAAAAAAAAAGCGTTTAGAAATATTTTTACCAAATGTTTTGTTTAGCGCTATTTCATGCTTTTAGCTTTCTCAATACACTATAATCCTATCACTCTGACCAGTTAGGAAAATGGGTTGGGGTGGCGAAAGAATGGGATATCTGGATGAATTTTACCGTAATAAAAAAGGGGGAACAACCTGAATTCGAACTCATAGTTCACGCCTCCTCAAGCCGCCATACTAACCACTCTGCTTGTTTGTGCGTATGACTATAGAAGATTTTATAGTTATATATTGTTTGTCTGAAACTTACTTTAAAGCGACCTACAAAGTGGACTAATTTAACTTATATCACCCCTTTAGTCAAGTACAATTACGTTCCCTTCTTCGAAATACCAAACAAAATAATAAATTATCAATAGTAATTAACTAATTGTTTTTTTTTAAATTGATTCTTGTTTTGTCAGGCAAAAGAAATAATTGTGAAAATTTCAGTTTGATCCGAGATTGAGTGTGGGAGAAATCACGTGTACAACCTTGTTACCAGACAGACAGACTGAGTGAGTTGATATCTTCTTCTTCTTCTTCTAGCCAGCTTTATTGCTGCTGAGCTGTCAGCTCTTTTGCAGACTATGCCAAGGAAAAAAAGTGTGCTGTTTTCTTCAGTTGTTCAGCATTGCCGTACAGGGTGTTGGTTTGTAAAATGTTTTACATGTTTCGGATGTTCCTTCAGAGTTGAAGATAGTTTACTTCCTAGCCCAAACCTCTCGCAGGACGACGGGGGATGGGAGCGGGCAGGGTTTGAACCCGGAACCATCGATAAATTCGAACGACAGTCCAGCGTGCAAACCGCACGACCAGGCAGCCATCATGTTGGTTATGTTGGGCTGTAGTGGAAGTAGGGTCTGACTCAGGTGGATTAGGAAGGGGCATTCAAAGAGAATATAGTTTACGGTTCATAAGGGTGGGCGCAGTGTCTGCAAAGGGGGAGTTGTGTGGAGTTTATTTTGTTCAGATGGCAATTTAATAGAGGTGGGTGTCCTGTTCTTAGTTGGAAAATTGTAGATTGTTCTTTGCGGGGGAGGAAGCTAATACTGTCCAGATTGTTATGCGTAGTCATTTCTTTGTACATGGCTCTGCCTGTGTCTCCTGAGTGAGTTGATATAGGCTTTGTAAACAACTCTCATATTATCTGTCCCTTGTCTTTCGCCGTAGGGGAGTTGTGACACTTCGTATAAGCAAATCTCTCCACTTTTCCTTGTCAGAAGCTGTTCTTTGCAGGATTTCAAGAGAGGGAGGCAGGTACATTCTTTTACATTGTCCAGCCAGCTTTTCTTTGGATGACCCATTCTTCGTGCTTCTTCCAGTGTAACTGGGGAGAAAATCTAAAAATTAACAATGAACTCTAGAGCAGTTTTAGAAATTAAAGAATTCTTTCATTGCTTATTAATTTTATTTTCGTTTTTTTTTTAAATTTCTTGATGAACTAAGGTGGCAGTTTAAGACAGAAGGGTTTGATATTCGTTTTGGAATCTTCAGACGAACCAAAGATGTGAGACAAAAACTGAGAGATATGGAACCTATTGTCAACTCTAAGAGGGTTAAATGTCAATTGTTTCTTGAAGAAGGCAGTGTACATTGTACACAAATTGGAACTTGTAAGTGTTTACAGGCTGCATGACGCGAGAAATGAGTTGAGCTTTTTTAGATGTAAAATTTGAAAAAAAAATATATTAAAATATTTAAATTAATTCTCAATTTAATTATTTTGCAACAATCTTTATTTCACCATAAAGTGGGTGCTATATAAAAACATAATGTTTTGGTAGCTATGATTCTTAGCCCACTAAATTTAGGCTTCTTTGCCTAGCAGAATCAATTTTATTTTGTTCTTTGTTATTTTCTAGATATTCTTCGTTTTGACAACGCCTACAGCTTAGTGAGATCCAAGAAATTGTATTATCTGATAGAAGTATTGCGTCCAGATGAACAAGTCATACCCCTTTTGGATAATCAAGAAATTGGTCATTGAGTATCCTGAGATATTTACTTCCATCTAATATGTCTGCAAAATAAATAGGAACATTCTCATCCCAACATTTGTATTGAAAGTTTTGCCAAGAAATGAACAATTTATCATCTCTATGCTTTCTGTTTATGTGGGAGTTCAAATATTGTCACAAAAAAATGAATCTCTACTTGACGCACAAAATAAACATTATATTGTATTTGTCATTGAAAAATAAAGAGAAAAACAACAACTAGCAAGCAACTTACAAAACTATGTTAGCTAACTGTGTATAATGTCTTTTAATTCATATTTATAGGCTACTGTTTATACTGTATTATACGTTCTTTTTCACATTCCTAATTGAGAATTGAGGAATTACAACAAGAGTTATACTGAAATCATGTTTTACGATTAAAAAAAATGCTATTGCCTTTTTACATCACAACCTTTAACCCCAAATGTACAATTGTACTTAATTGTGAAGTAATTCCTGAATTGTGTAATTAGTTTACTAGTTGTTATTCTTGTGACTGCTGTCAAATTACAGTCAGTCAACATCAACCTTTGATTACACTTGTTTAGTTTCCAAAAAAAAATTCACAATGTGTTTTTCTCCAAATAATGTGAAAGTTTAGCAGGAAAGTTTTTTAAAGTGTGTAAATGCATCTTGTGGAACCCATAAAGCTCCGGTGGAAGAACTGACTAGAACTTCTCTTTCAGGTCATAATTTGTATGGAGTTATGTTCTTTGAAGCTGAATCAATATCTGCGCTAAATGGTGAGCTGATGGTATTGAGAACTGGTTCTTGGCCTCTAAAAATTTGCTTTTATAAAGTCCATAATAAGGGACTCTAAATCAGGTCTTGTACTTTTAAAAATTTCACTAGAAATACTTTCAGCATAGGAAAATGACAAACCAGTTTTCACTTGCTTGCCTGGAGCAATTGGAAAGCTTTGGAATGTAGGTTGTAACATGAAATATGTCTTGCACTCTTGATTAGAAATATTAGTAACTAAGTCATAGTCAATGTCATTCAAGAAACATAAACATTTCTTCCTTGAGATTTTAAATTCTTCTCATTGCCTTGCTCATGCTAAGCAAATGGATACATCGGAATATTTTTGTTTTAAATCTTCAAGTACTTGTCGGGACTGCCTGTGGTTGGGACTTCTAGTTCTGATAACTGTTCTAGAGATGACCATCGGGTCAATAATATGTTATTTTATGCAGCTTTGTGCAAACTATCCTGTTCAGAGTTTATGGTTGGGATATGCTGTAAAACAACAACAACAAACAAACATAATGTTTTTCTCAGTTGAAGATCGATCTCCATCAGTTGTTACACTTGTCTTCTTGTTCCAACCAAGCATAGCCAAGACTCAACACAGTTCTTCATAGCATTGAATAAATGCTGGCCTGAGATTGTGTCTTAGACTGAGTGTACTGAAGTATATTCAATTAGTAGTTTAATCTTCGTTTACTTGAAACTTTTATAATGAGACAGTTTCAATAATGTATACAGATATTTATAATTATTTTTAATATATATGCATTAAATGCATTTTTATATGTATATACTCTGGGCACACCTTATTTCTGTTGAGTTTATGTTTCCACACAAATTGTCTTTGTAACCTTGTTTTTTTAAAGTCCTGTGTGAGGTCCCCGCCAATTGTAGGCACTAGACGGCTGCCTAGTTGGTCTATGCCTATAAGTCGGCCCTGACTGGGCAACATCTCATATCGAGATCAGTATAGGCCCATGCCTCGACACGGCATGGGAGTAGCCAGGTTTTTTTGTTTCAGGAGGGGGGGGGGGGGTTTGGGGAGGATTTATTCTCCCCTCCCCCCGGCCATTATATGTATGTGTGTCTGCGTGTGTCTTTGTACGTAATTAATCTTTATTACATTACGACCCTTCATTCTTTGGGACGATGTTTCTTCTACCCTAGAATAAGTTCCTGGAGCTAGTGGAAAGACTGTAGAACCCCGCCCTTGTCAGCAAGGGTTTTGGGGAAGCTCAACAGAGGGAAAAATGCATATTCTGAGGTGCATTATCCTGCTACCCAAAAATTTTAGTTCAAAACCCTAATCAGCTATTCACTGCACTTTATAAATGTAGCCCAGCGACTGGTAGAAATTTGTAACCCTTCTTTGCTACGCTCTTGGAATTTGGTGACTGTAGTTTGCTGAAGAGGGGGGTTTTAACCTAAAACAAACGTAGGGGAAGTTTAAACTCAAAATCATCTGGGTTTAAACTTAAACTTCTGCAGGCCTACTAACTGTAGGCCTAGTGAAGGGAACTCAAAACCTCCCTTGGCTACACTCATAGAATTTTGTGACTGTAATTTGCTTTAATTTTATATTGAAAAGATGTTTTTTTTTTTTAGCTTCCAACCCCGCTGAAATGGGGTTTTAAACTCAAAACCTTCTTGATGGGGTTTTAACTTAAAGCCCTGGGGGGGGGGGGGGGGAGGGTAAAACTCAAAACCCCTCCTGGTGACTTGTATGCTTTAGTCTTATAATGAAAAGGGAAGGGGGGTATTATTTTATCGTAAAAAAAATAAATTTGGAGGGGATTTTAAACTCAGAATTTCTACGCTCAAGGAATCTGTAAGTGCGCTATGACTGCATGACAGTCGTTTGCATTATTTAAATTTTTGTTTTGTAGAAAATGGGGGTCTATAAACTAAAAAAAAAAACCTTGGCTGCGCTGGGGCAAGTGATGGTTCAACATTAAAATCTTGTCTAAAAAAAAGTAAAGCAAAAAAAATCAGCCACAAAATTCTACCCCTTCCTGTTGGGGGGGGGGGAAATTCATTTCGGGGGTGGGGGGGGGGAGGTTAACTCCGGTTAACGTGTACCCGGCTATTCCCATATGGTAGGCCTACACGGTCCTTGATTAGTTAGATACATCATGAGAATTTTTCCTCATATTTTAAGTGTCTCGTATAAATCTGTTTATAAAAATACAACAATTTTTTTAAAAAATGAGGCTTTTCCCCTTACGGGGGCCGCTAAAAAAACAACAACCCACACCTTGTTCTGGACTTTTATAATTATGCCTATTAAATCTAGATATATAGGTAGATCTATTTTTATAACCATAGATCTATAGGCCTATAGGCCTATCTCATCGTCCCATTTTGTTCATTGCAGAAGTTAATTTTGTAATTATTAATATTTTTTTTTGCATTATACGACGAGGCATTTTTTTAAAATATATTATCTCTGGGGTTAGGATCTATTAAATATAGATATAGTATTAGTGCAATCAGGGCCGGTCCTACAGATTGCGGGGCCCTATGCGAAACGGATTGCGCGGGGCCTAATTTGCGTTGTAATAATAGGTCTATAGTAAAATGTTTGTTTGTAAAATGTTTTACATGTTTCGGATTTCCTTCAGAGTTGAAGATAGTTTACTTCCTAGTCCAAACCTCCCGCAGCACGACGTGGGATGGGAGCGGGCAGGGTTTGAACCCTCGACCGTCGATAAATCCGAACGACAGTCCAGCGCACAAACCGCACGACCAGGCAGCAGTAAGTGAAAATTAAGATTTCGTATTAGAAAATAAATTGATATTTGCATTTTATTTATAGCTTACTAAGTACAAAATCACTGTCAAATTAACTTTACCAGCCATCTACAGTATATATATATATATATATATATATATAGTAGTTTTCCAACAAAAAGCCGATAAACATTCAGATCTGGATGGCTGCCTGGTCGTGCGGTTTGCACGCTAGACTGTCGTTCAGATTTATCGATGGTCCCGGGTTCAAACCCTGCCCGCTCCCATCCCCCGTCGTCTGCGGGAGGTTTGGACTAGGAAGTAATTATCTTCAACTCTGAAGGAACATCCGAAACATGTAAAACATTTTACATTTGCCTTTAAGGCCTACTAGCATAATATCGCTTTTTAGCGGCCCCCGTAAGGGGAAAAAGCCGCTATTAGGTTTGTGCAAAATGTCCGTCTGTCCGTCTGTCCGTCTGTCCGTCTGTCACACTCAGATCTCGAAAACTAGAAGAGATATGAAAAATATTATTTCATCATTAAATCCGGCTTGAAAAGTTTAGGTGCAACGGCTACTTTTGGTTTTCTAAAAGCAAACCGTTTAATTTATAAAATTAATTATGCAAGCGATTTTTTCATAAAAATACACCAATTCTAAAACAATTACGTAAATGTAAGGGAGGCAATGTTACAATATGCTAACAAAGATGGACAATTTTTGTGTATTTTCAGTATTACTAAGTCAAATATATTTTTAAAATGTACAGGAAATGTTTACAACAAATACAAATAATAGTTAAAGACGTTTTTTCTGGTCAACTAGCTGCTAAAATTAAAAGAAAACATTTCTGTTTGTTTATAAAGGCTAATAATGCACTTTGTATGTAAATATCACGCACATTTTTTTAAATGGACTTTTTATGCAGCGATTTTCGTGCAGTAGCGTAACGTCGCAACATGATCAGGTGCTAAACCTATTCCTTAAACTTTTTTTAAAAATCAGATTTTATTTATTTTTTGTTTAGTGCCCCCATCCGAATAAAAGAAGCTTATTTTTGTGCGTTTTGTCTGTTGGTCGGTCTGTCCGTCACAATTAGATTTAAAAAACTAGAACTCTAAAAGCTATTGAAAATCTGATTTACCCTTTAATGTTCCTCCCATAACATCTCAATAGTTTTAAGTATCTAAAATTGATTGTTCCTGATTTTTTTTTGCAAAACTAATCAACGCCAACAAATGTTTGTTTGCTCTTCTAACTTATATTACATTCAATTTCCATGCTTAAACGTTGCAAAAACACATTATCAATAATATGTTGTTCCGTTTTTTATGTAAATAGCATATTAATGCTAAATCATAATCTCTATACTGACTTATATTTCATTAAGTGTAAAATGTTCCGGATATTGTTTTATAAAACATGAATTATGCCTAATGATTGTTTGAAATCGCATAAGGCTTTTAAAAAAAGTAATTTACTAGAATTGATTACTGAAAATTACTTTTTAGACATTTAATTTTCTTGTAAAACATAACATAGAAGTTTTGTAATCGATAAAGAAAGTTCCGGATTTTGTTTCTTACAAATCGTCGCCAGCAATTTCCGAATTTATTTAAAAATCTACTAACGCCAAATAATTGTTTGAACTCCCTCTTCTAATTAATAAACAAATAATCTTCTCATTTACGAAATAATGTTTTTACGGATTTTTATGAAAAATATTTTAACTCACTACTCTCTTACAGTACATTTAACTTTCTACCTAAAACATTAAAAAATCTAATTATCGTTAATATTATGTTCCGATTTTTAAAGAAAACAGAATCCAAACACCAAAGTAAGGTATGAAAATCTCTCCACGTGGCTGTAGTACATCTAATTTTTATACGAGACCATCCAAAAAATTTAATTAACGGTATTACATTTATCTGAAATTCTCTTTTTCTTTTACTATTTATACAAACATCCGGAACAATCTATTATATAAACTTTTCAATTGTGTTCATACCTAAAAATTATTGCGATGTTTTGAAAGGTAAAATAAAGGTTAATCAATTTTTAATAACTTTTAGTTGTTTTTTTTATATCAAGATAACGGACAGACCGACTGACAGACAAAACGCAAAAACAATGCGGCTTTGATCCTTTTTAAATAATATCTATTAGAACTCAGTGCACCAATGTCTATGAACCCTCGTTAAATATCTCGTGTAAATAAAGACATTTTTTTTTATGGTACCGGTACTAGCCTATTGTGAGGTAATGGAATTTTTTTTCTTTGACGTCATATGAATGGACTCTTTAAATGTAATGTTAAAAGAACGCACTCGGTGCACCAATGTCTATTAACCCTCGAAAAAATTGCTTGTATTAATGAAAACATATTTTAGTCTAACTAAGCCGTGTGACGTAGTGTTTTTTTTTCCTTTGACGTCACATGGAATGAATTCTTTAAATGAAATGCTAAAAGAACGCACTCGGTGCACCAATGTCTATGAACACTCGAGAAATGGCTCGTGTTGATAAAGGTGATTTTTAGTCTAGCTAGGCCTTGTGACGTAGTGTTTTTTTTTCCTTTGACGTCATATGGAATGAATTCTTTAAATGAAATGCTAAAAGAACGCACTCGGTGCACCAATGTCTATGAACACTCGATAAAAGGCTCGTAATGATGAAGGCGATTTTTATTCTAGCTAGGCCGTGTGACGTAGTGTTTTTTTTTTCCTTTGACGTCATATGGAATGAATTCTTTAAATGAAATGCTTAAAGAACGCACTCGGTGCACCAAAGTCTATGAACACTCGATAAATGGCTCTTATAGATGAAGGCGATTTTTAGTCTAGCTAGGCCGTGTGACGTAGTGTTTTTTTTTCCCTCTGACGTTATATGGAATTAATTCTTCAAATGAAATGAAAAAAGAACTCGGTATAGTAATGTTTATTAAGCCTCGTTATGTGACTCGCGTTTAAAAAAGGAATGATATCTTGATTTAGATCTAATCTAGATTTTTTAAACTAGATCTAGATTTTTATTACAGTATATCTAGATCTGGATTTATATTCTAATTAAAATTATTTTAGAGTCTAGATCTAGAATTTCTAGATCTAGTTTAGACTAAAATAGACTAGATTAAGATGTAGAATTTCAATTTCTAAACTTAAAGTGTAAAAAAAAAGTGTAGATTTTCATTTCCAAACGTTTTGATCAATATTGTAATGTTTTAATATACTAAAACTAATCTACTATTTTTTTATTAAATTTAAATTTAAATTTACGGCAAATGAATCTTTGAAACATTATTACTTTTCACCATCGGATGGCTGCCTGGTCGTGCGGTTTGCGCGCTGGACTGTCGTTCAGATTTATGGATGGCCCAGGGTTCAAACCCTGCCCGCTCCCATCCCCCGTCGTCCTGCGGGAGGTTTGGACTAGGAAGTAATTATCTTCAACTCTGAAGGAACATCCGAAACGTGTAAAACATTTTACATCAAAATTAAATCACCTCTTGAATATTATTTGCGAATATGCAGATCCGACAGGGATCCGACTTCGACGGGGGCCGCCTCTGAGTTTGTGTAACACAAACTCTCTTTGTAATCTTGTTTTTTTTTCGAAAAGGTCGAGATAGATTATAATTTAGATCTATATAGATCTATATTTGTATGCCAGTGACTATTAAGTAAATTAAGTATTTGAACTTCTTGTTTTGGTTAAAATTCGGCTTATTATGACATTGTTGTTCATGAAAGCTAACAATTTAGGCCGTTTCGTTTTTTGTTTTTTTCAAATCGCGAGTAGGATTGGTGTTTTCTATATTGAATGACACCCCGAAATGACAATTTTGCCTGTTTTAAGGAGATATTTAATATTGCATCAATTTTCAGAAGATTTTAATAATTTCAGGAGATTTTTATGACTTTTTCTTATATTTTATAATTTCAGGAGAATTCCTTTAATAATAAGTCAAAATAGTTTAATTTAATAATTTAATAAGGGCCTACACCTAGAATTCGCATCGCGCGGGGCCTATAAAAGTGCGGAGCCCACTGAGTCCGCGTAGGTTGCAGTGGTCTAGGACCGGCTCTGAGTGCAATAGTAGCAATACTTATAACGATAAGGTGTATGCTATATTACATATGCTGACCACCCCCGACGCCCCCGTACAAAACAGATGTAGATTATATACCGGCAATTCATTCTCCGAATTCTCGTTTAGTAAAACATCACCGGTAAACTATAGGCTACGCCTATAAATAGATAGATCATGATATATCTAAAACAGAGGTTTTAGGGATTACTAGAGTAGTCTTCCCTGAAACTAAGACCGCAGCGCAGACCCATTACATCTGGAGTCTAGATCTTATAGACTATAGACCTAGATAGATCAAGATGCCGAGACTTAGACTAGATCTGGAATAGAATTCTAGATAAATATTAGAGAGACTAGATAATCTAGATTTACTTGACCGTCTATAACTTGGATCTAGATCTTGACTAGATTCTAGATCTAGATAGAGATAAACTTAAGGCAGAGGTCCAGACTGAGTTCAGTCATTTTTAATAATAATATTTAGATTCTAGATCTATAGTATATACACTTAGATCTAATTAAAATTAAAGTCTTATTACTCTGCTGACTCTACTTTTATTTTTTATAACTTTTTTTTATTAGTAAATTAGTTTGTACAGTAATACACTTTTAAGTTTTGTCTAAGTCTTAACAGTTAACACTTAACTTAATGAATCACCACTGATGTCACAATTAATTATTAAATGTGACTTACTTACATGACTTAGTCTTAGTAGAATCTTAATCTAGGACTATACTATAGACCATTATAGTATATTGTTGTAACCCTGCCTTGCACCAGTGCCTGAGGTGCGCACTAGTGAAGGTAAACAGGAAGACACTAGGAGAGAGAGAAGCACAGTGCACCAGGGATTGTGAAGAGTCTGAATGCTTGGAAACTAAGAAGCCAGCTTTTGTGCTGCCTGAAGGTTGTAGAAAGGAACCTGGAGCGAAGCGGGGAAGGCTGTCGTTGGTCCACATTCGGGTTGCTGTCTAAAGGACTGGTAAATTAGTAGCAAGACTCTGAGGAAGTTGAAGGATGTTATGTGTTTGTCCTAGTGAATAAACACCTGTCTTTATTTCCTGTTAAACTATGTTGAGTTGCCTGCCTTAACATTGAGTGCCTACCCAAGAGTTACAACAATTGGTGTCAAAAGTGGGATTTAGGTAGCTCAACGAAAGGAATGCTGAGGAAGCTAGATGAACTGAGCTACAAACAGTTAAAGGAGGAGCTCCGAGCCAGAGAGCTAAAGATCGTTGGGGCCAAAGAAAAGATAAGAGCCAGTCTTCGACAGGACTTGGTTGATGAAGGTGAGGATCCCGAGACCTACCTGTTTGAGGTAGAACCAGATATTGGTGAGGTGCTGAACACCATACAAAACTGGTTATGTGAACTTTGTACTTTCCAGGATTCGATGAATCATTCTATGGACAAACTGATACGTAACGTGCAAGGCCAGATCAATCCAGTAAGAGAGAGGAGTCCATCATTCAACAACAATGAACCGTTACTCATTCAAGACTGTGGCTGTACTGATAGTTACAAAGAATGCGTCAATCTTAACAAGAAAAACACAGATGAACAGAAAGAGACAGTCGAAGCAATAGAAGAAGTCTGCTACGCAACTGAAATTTTTGCTGTACCAGCTTTGAGTGCCACAACGACCCGGACAGAACAGGACAACTTTAGGCCTGTGTTAGAGCCTGTCACTTTGGACCTTAAGGACCCCTGTCGATCTGCCAGTGTCTACGAGGGGAACTTGAATTTTGATTGTTGCATTCAGGCGGTAAGTAACATCTGTACATGCGGTGCTTTACAAAGAGAATGCAAATGTCAAGAAACCCATCAACAGGGTCTGAAACCAGTGGACTTCGATACTTCTGTTTTCACCAACGAGAGAGGCTCTGAAGGTGGTCAGAAGAACCCTGCAGCTGATGGACTTTTGCACCTGAAACGTTGTAAAGGTGCCTTATAGACAATTCTCCCTGAGACGGCTGAGGCTGACAGTTTGTTAAACAGCGTGGCTTCATGTGGGTCTACAGCTCTTTCACGAGTCATCCTTAGAAAGGGCCTGATAAAGCGCAGTTCTGAATCAACTGCATTAACAACAACAAGAGCTGTCACTACCACTCTATGTGTCAGGTGGCTGACGCCAGCGACAACCGTCAGGATGGAGAGGCCACGTTTGCGACATCGTGTCGAAAGAAACTTGGTCAACTGGAGAAGGAGAAAACGGCACCTGCAGAGAGCAGTGTGGATCGCTTTGTGGCGAGCACGCTCCATGCAATCTGTGACTCCCACTGACCGACCTCCACCTGCATTGATCAACTGTGAACATATTTCTTTTCGGGACGAAAAGACTAAGGTGGGGGTAGTGTTGTAACCCTGCCTTGCACCAGTGCCTGAGGTGTGCACTAGTGAACGTAAACAGGAAGACACTAGGAGAGAGAGAAGCACAGTGCACCAGGGATTGTGAAGAGTCTGAATGCTTGGAAACTAAGAAGCCAACTTTTGTGCTGCCTGAAGGTTGTAGAAAGGGACCTGGAGCGAAGCGGGGAAGGCTGTCGTTGGTCCACATTCGGGTTGCTGTCTAAAGGACTGGTAAATTAGTAGCAAGACTCTGAGGAAGTTGAAGGATGTTATGTGTTTGTCCTAGTGAATAAACACCTGTCTTTATTTCCTGTTAAACTGTGTTGAGTTGCCTGCCTTAACATTGAGTGCCTACCCAAGAGTTACAACAATATGATAGATCTATAGATGTACTATCTAGTTGAGATCTAACTTATTAAATTATTCAGTTGATGAGTTATTCTTATTGTTCTAATAATTAAGTCTATATCCAACATACTATTGACACTCTAGTGTCTCTAGACTTGTACTTCTAGACTCTAAGATCTACTATATATATAATAATAGTCTTGTTTTATTAGGCTACTAATAAAGCGACCTTATCGCAAGCCCATCTTTTGTCTCCCACACCAATACCCCATATAAACTGTATTTTTATCAGTGTCTTTATTTTGATGGATTTTACAAAAATATCATGGTAGTATGGTGCGCACTACATTTTAAAAATTATTGTCTAGCACATTTAGTTTTGTATTCCTATGCAAAATATTTCTATTCAGTATCAAAGTGCACTAGCATGAAAGAATCCTTTTTTGACTTCATACTCATTTCCAGTACTAAGGCTATTGTATAATTCTATAATGATGCATCAGCTGAGTAAGACATATATATATATATATATATAAACTATAAGAAATTCACAGTTTTGGTGGATAGCAAAGGAGGTGATATAGGACAGGAAGATGTCTCATTAGATGTTTGTATGGTTCACTAGTGGCTTGAGATTAGAGTCCCTGCCAGTTAATCTCGATTCCATCTCACAACTAAGCTGAAGTTTACCAATGTGGTGGCAACGAATAACAAGGGGACCTAGTTGTGCTGATCAAAGGAAGCAGCTATGTACTGGTGTCCTTGATGCATATTGCAAGTCAAGGTGTAGATAATCTAGGTAGTGGCCACATGGCCAAAAGACAAAATGGGGATAGAGGGGAGATAACTATAAGGGAGAAATTGCCATTATTTTTTCCAACTAATGTTATTGTTTGCTAATTTTCTTCGTATTTCTCATACAGAGTGACCTGGTCATAGTGTCAATCATGAGTGGCCATGTGGGATCATTGTCAGACAAGCAAGCTGCTATTTTAGAAGAGGTTTGTTAGCATTTGAATTGTGACTCATTCTTGAATTTAAATAAGTTTTAAGAGAAGTTCATTTTTAAAAGTAACTGTCCAGATGATTTGAAGTTCTCTTTTGGACTGACTAACAGTTAGAGTGTATCCTAAAAGTAAAGTAAAGTTCCCCTTTCAGATTTTGCTATTTACTTTCCCAATTAATATCAGGAACCCATCAGACTTGGATGAGCTAAAGGGCATCCTGAAATTCCCCAGCCTTCGCCAAGATTTGAACCCAAAACCCCTTGGTTTGGAATCCAAGCACTTTACCACTCAACCATCATGCAGAGTTTATTGTTTGTAATTTTCTACACACTTTTTCCATTCCCTAGTTCACTTATGCACTAAAGCTGAGTAAGGCTCAAATTTGTCATGAGCAGTAAAATCATCAGCTTTTATATGAGAGCTTCAATTATAGTGGTCGCTTTGTCAATGCTAAATTTATCATCACATATTTTACTTCTTCTGATGCTGAATTTTCATTAACTTGACTAGGTAAAAAAAAAAAAAGATTAATTCTGTTAACACATCTATCAGGATATCAAAATAGTAACTTTCAAATTAGCTAACTTGCAACCAACAATATTTTATTATTTTATTTTAATAATTAGCTTGGATCTATGTTTTGATTTAGAATTAGAATTAGAATTTGTTTTTGTGAATGTTTTCGTATCATGCGGTTAGATGAATTATTGGGAGGGGGAAACCTTGCTGGTTCAGTAGTCCTGGTTTAGGCACCAGTTTTCTCATCTGCATTCTGGCTATTAGAAATAAAAAGTACTTTTAAAATCTGTTCTACTAATACATATTGTTATAACTGGTGGTGATGCAGATAGGGGTAATTGTGTGTGTAGCCAGCTGACACAAATTACACAGGCCGAGTGCTAGATGAATGATCAACCAAGACAGTAACGACGATCAACCTTGATGAGTGACAATACAACATTTCAGGAAGGAACTGTATTGTGAATAGTACTCGAGCCAGTCACATCGGATGTAGTCATATGATCAACCAGAATGGTTGAGCCACTTTCTGTCAGTTTCTGGATGGCCTTCGTGGATCCTGTATAAAGAGTGGAGTCATCACAGTCAAGACAGTTTGGTTTGGTTCAGTTCAGTAAGGTTCAGTGGTGTGGTTTTGAAAGGCTTATTACAGCATTTTGTTGCGGAGTAGAGTCTAAACACCTCCCGAGTACAAGACGAAGTCTTGATCTTAATCTACGATCAAGTCTGACACAACAAGCCCAGTGTGTGAAGTCAGTCCTGAACAATGGAACCTGGTGCAAGTTCTTAATGAAGTTGAGAGCCAGTAGAGTTTGATATAGTGGTACGGTTATCGATGGTACAGTCAGTATTATGTGTTGCTAAATTGTACAGTATGGGCTTTGATTTATAGGACATTAACGTCTTACTTTACTTTGGAGCCCTGAGTGTGAAGTTCTTTGAGTTGGTAGTGCCGTGTGGTGCACTTTGCAGAGAGCCTGGATAGTGATAAAGTCATTACAATATTATAATTAAAAGATTCCATGTTTGCTTGTTTTTGATGATATATTTGATGACAAGTAGAAAGAGAAACAGCGATAAGATAAGATATACCCTTGTCTTTAATCAGTTTTGTTGTTAAAGAACTCTGTTATTCCATCGTCTGTTCTAACACAACAGCTTGATTTATTGTAGAGATTTCCCAGTCTAGACAAATTGTTGTGGGATACCATATAGTCTTGCAATTTTCCAAAGTGATTCACAATGGATGCTATCTAATGCTTTTTAAAAATCTACACAACTTGTCTTGTCAGTTTTCTAGGCTTTCCTCGATGAGGTTCGCAGGATGAAGATCTGCCCAGTGCATGATCTGTCATTTCTGAAGCCTGCCAGCTTTTCTGTGTACCTTTCATCTGCATCTAAGCAAAACAGTAGTGAACACTTTGCCTGGAACTAAGAGGATGCCTCTACAATTGTTGCAATCAGCCTGGTTGCACTTTTTGGGGAGTTTTATTATTATTCCTTTTTGCCAGTCTTCTGGGACTTTGAAAAATTGCCAGCACAGACTTAGGAGATTGTCATTCTACCAACAATGTAATGTTCTCCCTGTTTTAGCAGTTCTGTTGACACCATGTCTAAATGCCTTGTTAATTTGGAAAAAATGAGATTGTGTTTTTAAATATTGCTATAACTAAGGTTCTCAAGGTAGATATTCAGTGCATTGTATAAATGTAAAATATCAGTCTGGATATTCATTTTTGCATGAATGGTTTGTCTAGCAAGATTATGTCTTACACAAATTAACTCATCAAGTAATAGTTTATTAAGATTTAAAAAAAAAAAATTTAATCTACACATATATTAAAAAAAAATTATTTCTTCAATATTGTAATTTTTAAAAATATTTTGCTTAGTTTCGACAAAATGTAAGTGATTTATTGAAGCCACATCATGATGACTACTATCTTCTAAGGTGGTTACGAGGTAAGATTTTGATTTGCTATTTTTAGTATTAAAGAAAAAAAAGGGCAACCAAGTATTGTTTGTGTTCAGTTAGAATAATATCTTTTTAATAGTAAATAGCTTTTTTTTTGTTTTAACTTTCCAAATTTTAAATTTTCTTTCACTGTATTTTCAGCTAGAAAGTTTGACCTCAAAAAATCTGAAGCCATGCTAAGAAATGTAAGAAATTAGATGTGTTTCTGTACAATATTTTACCAAGTAAATAAAATATTCTTTTACCATGTCCTGTCTGTCATTCAATAGGTGTAGGCTTTTCACAATCCTTAAATGGATTATTTTGTTTGATTATTAGAGTTTACCAAGAATAGAACAAAAAATGTGCATTCCCTGCTGTCAAGAAGTAAATGTTTGTTTTGAGCTGATTCAGTTTTTACATCTCTTTTGGAAATGCAAAAATTGCCCTTTATTCATCTCTTTATCTTAACATGAAATATTGCTATCATTTAACCTTAGCCTAACTATCTCTTTAACTTTTAACTCTGTAATCAAGGAATGCTATGATAGATGTTTGATTAGAACAAACTGTTTTATTTCAAAGTTGTTATAGTACTTCGTTTATTCCCCTTTAAACTAAGTCTCTTTACATTCTATATTTTGAACATTGAAATTAAACCTTCTGTACAGATTAAAAATTTTTTTTACAGCATTTCAGATGGCGGGAAGAAAACAATGTTGATACTATTTTAGAAGACTTTCAACCCCCAGAAGTGATGAAAAAATATTATCCTGGGGGCTTATTTGGTCAAGATAAAGAAGGATCCCTTATTTGGGTTGATCCTACAGGATACATTGACTTGAAAGGTGAAAGGAATTTTAATATCAATATTTTTTTTCAAAAAAACATTTCTAAAACATTCTCACATGCTTAAGAACAGTTTTCCTTGTGCTATTATCAGTGGAGATTTATATGATATAGAGCATACACTCTTTACTGTCTATGACATTAGACTTAGTAAAAGTGACATGTCTTTAATCCCAAATTATATTTCAGAAATCAAACTCAAAAGCCTCAGCTTGTAAGGTGTAAGGAAAGCTTTTTTTTCTTTCAGTCACCATGTTTGATTTTATGCTTTCCATGAATCACTAATTCAGCAACTTAGATTACTAATTATTAACCATACACTACTTCTAAATTGCAAAGAGAGATACACAATATAGAGAAATACTGTAATGACAATTTTTTAATATTGAATGTAAACAAAAACCCAAAAAATGATAATTGACTTTTGAAAAAAAAAGAGAAAGATAATGATATTGTAAAATATAGCTAAAGAGAGAGCATTGAAATAGTTCAAACCTTTAAGTACCTCAGATCTCTGTAGACAATAAAATTTCATTGCAAACACTTCACCTAAGAAGAAAATATAAAAAAAAAATACTTTTACAAAAAAAACAAAGCTTATATTAGGCATAGTTGTATCAATTAGTTTGGAGCAGTCATGTAATTAAATTTGCAATAGATCTAGATTATCAATAAAAAAAAGCATAAAAAAAAATTTAAAAAGGGGTAATGGCCTGATTCAAACTCATGGCTCAAGCATTCTCAGGCTTCTCAATCCAACATCGTAACCACTCTGCTAGTAGACAGCCTTTGAACATGGAATAATGTATAGTTATCTATTGTTTCTATAGTCTCGTCTTATTTTTCATGTTGTGTTCACTAAGATGACCTATAAAGGAGACTAATTCAGCTTATCAAGTACAAATTTCTTCCTTTATTTGCGATACCAAACAAAATAATTAATTACTAATAGTTAATTAACCAGTGGGTTAATTTTTTTTATTGATTAATATGTTGGGGTTAAAAGAAATAATTGTACAAAATTTCAGTTTTTATCTGAGATTGGGTGTGGGAGAAATTATGTATACAAACTTTGTACCAGACAGACAGAGTGAGTTGATTTAACCTTTGTTTTTAGGACAAAGATTAAGGCTACTAGGAAAAATATCCTCCTTTAGTGTTAGTGAGAAAGCCATGTCATTGTCTTACAATACATATGCAGTATTTTAAGCTTCAACATCAACATGCCTGGTATGGCAATTCGAACATAAAATGTTTTAATTAATATACTAATTGCTGCTAGTAAGATCAAAGGCTGCAAACAAACATCACTCGGACACCTATTTCATAAAAACGTTGCAAAGAAAGCTATAAAAATTTAAAGCATAAAAAATCTCCCTCTTGTTCATAATTTAAAACTTTTCATAAAGAAGATACAAGACACCCATCACAGTAACAATTAAATCATTGAATAAAATGTAACTTACTGTTGTAAATTTCAATTGTAATGTTTAAGAAAAACTGGGGTATGGATGTATATGTTTGTGTGCTATTGTACAAATTGTTTGTTCTAATTATGTATTGTTATTTGTAATGTACATTTGTAAAACAGATTTCACACGGATAATAGAAATAATTAAAACTTTTTATTAATAGTATTATAAATCTTTATTTTGTAATAGTGCATATGTTTTTACTTACTTTGTTTTTCAAATGTCTTTTCCACTACATGGAAGTGAGTTGAAATATAAAAAACCTATGTATCTTCTTTCTTCCATTAATAAAGTGTTTTTTTGTTTGTTTGTTGTCTTTATTTATTATTTGTTTCTTAAAGTAAATTTTGATGGTAGTCAAGTTTTTTTTCTAAAAAAAGTGTTAATTATTTGCATTAACTTTTATCATAATTTTAAGTACAATATATTTCTAAAGGATTACTGATGTCAATAAAAAAGCAAGATATCCTTAAGAGTAAAATTCAGCTATTAGAGGAGTTCTACAAATTGTTTGATATTCTATCTGAAAAGGTAAAATTCTTTTACCTTTGTACCTAAACTTTATGTAATAGATTTTGTAGAACAATAGCTCTTGAGTATTAAAAATTAATTATTTGTTTAAAAAAAATATGGCAAATAAAAGATTGCTCAAAAGTTTAAAATTGTTTTGTATTTTTTTTTTAGCAAGGTCGACGAGTGGACCAAATTGTGATATTATTTGACTTGGAGAAATTTGGTCTTAAGCATCTATGGAAACCTGGTGAGTATTTGATTCTATGAATTGAACTTTTATTTATATAGATAAGTAGGAACTTTTGTACAAAAACTTATTGTGATTAAATGTTTTGTTTTTTTAATATTTTGACAGGTATAGATGTATTTACAGATATTTTAACAATATTTGAAGACAATTATCCAGAGACACTGAAAAGAACATATGTCCTTAATGGTATGATAATATTGCCTTGAAAGATTATATCTAAAAATAAATCTTAAAACATTCACAATTTTTGAGATCAGATCAACTGTTACTAGTTCTTAGTACATACTGTTGAGCAAAATTATCTTCAATTCTTAGCTTTGCTTCTGGCAACATTCTCTCATCTCATCTGTGCTGTGACAGTTCACGTAACCGAATCCATCCTCTTTTCCCGGTCTGCAGCAGAATATTGTTATAAACCTGGTGGTGACACAGATGGGGGTAGTGGTATGTGTGTAGTCAGCTGACGCTAATCGCCCCAGGCCAGCACTAGAGGAGCAGTCAACCGTGACAAGTTACGACGGTCAGCCGAGACGAGTGTCAACATGACGGTTCGGGAAGGATCGGGGTTGTGAACAGAGATCAGGAGCGTCACGAGGGATGTAGTCATCTGACCACCCAGAATGGTCTAGCGACGTTCCGTCCGATTCTAGAAGGCCATTAGGGACCCTATATAAAGAGCGGAGGTGTCACAGTCAAAACGGTTCAGAAAAGGGTTCACTACAGTCCGGTCGACTACAGCACAGTTCAGTGAGGTTCAGCAGTGTGGTTCTGTATGGAGCATTACGACGGTTCAGTGCGGAGTACTGTCAAGTACAGTCAAGAGGAACAGCTTCTTGATCTTAGTCTGTGATCGAGTCTGACACAACGAGCCCAGTGTGTGAAGTCAGTCCTGAACTGTTGAACCCAGTGCAAGCCCGGAACGAGACCAAGAGGCCAGTGCAAGAGTTGATGCGGCTATTAACGGAGAAATATTTGTACAGTCTGTGTTACGTGTTGTCTATTGTATTTTACATTAAAGTGTTTTGTTACTTTGGAGCCCTGAGTTGTCAAGTTATTTAAGTTGGTGGTGTATGGTGCAGTTTGCAGAGAGCCTGGATAGTGAGATTCGTAACAATATCAAGAAAGTGGCCAGTCCATTCTTTTACATTATCGAGCCAGGTTTTTTTTGGACGATATTTTCTTTGTGCTCCCTCTAGTGTATCTTGAAGAACGACTTTTGATATTTAGTCATGTCTTACATTAGCTGCATAATAACAGGGAGTCAAATGGTGAAACCATTGAGTATTAAGATGTGACCCAGAAATTGGAGAAAGGGTTAAAAGTCTCTTAGTTTTACCATGACATGTAATAAGGTTATGAAAAATTATAAATATGGCTTTGCAATTCCTTGTCATGGAAGTTGTTGTGGTGTAAGATAAAAGTGTAAACAGGAAATTTATTTATGAATTGGCTTCTCAGACCTTTGAGTCTCTACACTTAAGACTAAATTAATGAAAGGGCAATAGAAATTTCCAGAAAAAGTACATTCTTGAACTTTTGGTTTGAAAACCTCTATATAGATGAGACTATCTTGTTTTAGGGTCAATAAAAAGTCATGTTCAAGCTTCATGTTAAGTTTATTACTGTGAAATTTATTGAATTCAGATTATAATCTGTATTATTGGTTAGTATATAGTGTGTGTCAATCTTTTAATGATTTCTATAAGTAGGTTTAGCTATATAATAGTTAAAGATTTTAAGAGAAATTCAAATGATAAGGGAATACAGTTTAATTTAAGCTTTCTTTACACATATTGGTGTATGTCCACATTTATTTATTTTCAGCATTCACTTTAATATAAATTCAATTTGTTTGTATTTGGGATATTAAAAAAATTGTTTTACATACACATCAGCTCCCAGAGTGTTCCCCATTGCCTTCAATTTGATTAAACCTTTTCTCAGTGAAGAGACTGTCAGGAAAGTTACCATCTGTGGTGGTAAGTTACTTCAATGTTTTTATGTTTTTGTCACTAATGAGAATCAGAAGTTTTAAGAAATGTAAATCTTATCTTATCTTATATGATACAGACATTACTTCAAAAAAGAAGATGATTACATCCTACGTGTCATGCATTTAGTCATGCATATTAACCAATGACCTAAATTCTGCCAAGTTACTGGTTTTCCTGGCTAGCTCAGGAAACCCATTTCATGCTCTAATAGTGCTAGGGAAAAAAGAGCATTTGTACAAATTTGGTCTAGCATATGGTACGAGGAATGTGTCTTTCTCTTTGTGTCTTTCTGAGTACTTTATTAAATTTTGTATTTGAAGATTATGGTTCAGTGTTTTATCTATAATTGCTACTTTACTCTAAGTCTTGTATCCTGAAGGCTTTATAAATTTAGTGATTTTACTGAAGGTGTTACTCTAGTCAAATGTTATGAATCTCACTGCTCTATTTTGTGTCTGTTAATTATCTAGGAAAATCGTAAGAGCCGTTTTTGAGATCAGCTCTATTTTGTGTCTGTTCCAGTTTCTTAATGTTTTCTTGAGTTGAGGGGTCCCAAACGGAGGATGCATATTCTATTATTGGCCTAACCAATGTTTTTAGTTTCATGTTCTTATTTGATTTATAGAAATTTCTTTTAATAAACCCTAATACTTTGTTTGATTTTTTTAATAGTTTCATCAATATGGCAGTTTTTCATTTATTATAACACCTAGGTATTTTGCATTTTTATTCTGTGTTACTAATTTACCATGAATAAGATAAGTGGAGTTAATTTGCTTTAGTTTTTTTGTTTCTCTTAATAATTGACATTTTTCTGGGTGGAAAGACATGCTTCAATTTGAATACCATTTCTGTAAATCATCTAATTCTCTTTTTAAAATTTCTGTATCTTGTCTGTTTTTATTGTTCTATATATTATGCAATCGTCTGCAAATAATCTGACTTTTGTTCCTGAACTAATGCAATTTGGTAAATCCTTTATGTAAATTAAAAATAGTAGTGGACCTAAGACTGTTCCTTGAGGTACACCTGAGTTTACCGTTATTTGTGTTGATTTAGAGCCATTTATTATAACAGTTTTTTCTCTCCCTATCAGAAAATCTTTAATCCACTGATGTAATGGACCATCAATGCCAAAATATTTTAATTTTTTAAGCAAACTATGGTGATGAACTTTGTCAAAAGCCTTGGAAAAATCTAGTAAGATAGCATCTATTTCCTCACTATCATCTAAACCTTTTGAAAAATCATCAATTAGTTCTATTAGTTGTGTTTCACATGATCTATATTTCCTAAAGCCATGTTGGTATGGAGTAAGGACATTATGTTTGTCTTATTGGTTTATGATGTTGCTACATATTATGCGTTCTAGGATTTTACTTGTGATGCTGGTAAGTGATACTGGTCTGTAGTTTCCTGGGTCAGATTTTTCTCCTTTTTTAAATAGGGGGGGGATATTAGCTTCTTTCCAGTCCCTTGGTACTCTGCTCTGGTTAAGAGATGCCTGAAAAAGTATTTTGAACACTGGTGTTGGCTCCTTGCTTAGTTCTTTGAGTTATCTAGCTGAAATAATATACCATAAATTCCAGATGCTTTATTCGGTTTGATGTTGGGTAATAGTTTTTGGATTCCCTTTTCTTGTATGTACATCTATATCTCCTATGTTGTCTACTTGGTTCAAATTAAATAATATGTCTTTGTCTCCTGGGGCTGACAGTGCTGATGCAAAGTATTTATTTAGGATGTTAGCTTTAGTTTCATTATCATTTTGTGTTAAGATATCTTCTCCTTTTAATGGCGCAATGGTGTTTTTTCCATTTTCTTAGACTTAAAAAATGACCATAGGTATTTGTTGTACATAAGCAAATTTTTTTATGTTTTTATTTTAGCTTTTTTTTTCATGGCTTTAAAACGTTTGCTTGCTTACTTTTCTAGTAATGTATCTGATTATTTAATGATTGACATCACTCATTTAGGTTGTTAGAGTATACTTTGCCTTCATTCCATTGTTTCATATGTATATATTCATTCTAACTCTTTCAGTGCGGCGTTACTCTCAGTGAGTAACTTCGCTAGCGCTGGTGAGTGCGGCATTACTCTCAGCTAGTAACTTGGTTTATAATATTAATTTCACTATCTTTTTTATGTTAAACTTTTTATTTCTCTCTTTTTTTTATATTTCCTGGATGTGGGAGTGATTGTTCTTTGTTTTGATAGTAAATTTGATGCAGTACCAACATGTTTAAAAAAAAAAAGACAACATTATGTTAATGGTTCCTCTTCTTTTTTTTAGTTTATTTCCCGGGACCCAAAAAAATGTAAATAATACTATTTCTTAGTGCATTTGCTCATCTTTTATGAAATTTAAAGTGACTAAATGCGTTTAGTATTGCGATTTTTAAAATATTTGTAGATTAAATGTTTAATTCAAAGGTTAAATCTTTAAGTATAACGATTTTGTAATGAATTTTAAAAATATTTTCTTTTTCTGTACTCAGTTTAAAATTAATGAAAAACATTTTTGTTTGAATAATTTATTTGATTTACTATACTTTTTTAGCCCATTCATTTTCCTTTAAAATCAAATCAAATATGTTAGATAATTTAATAAAATAAAAAAGTTATAGTTGTTTTAGTAACGCAACCCCTTTGAAAATTTGTGTTCGTTCCGGAAAACTCCATTTTTTTTTCGATCAAAAAAATTCGCACTGAAAGAGTTTAACTTCTATTTAGAACAGTTCTAACTAACTAAATTTGAGAATATTTTAGTTTTCGCCCACACTAAGACAATTATTTGTAAAAAATTTGATTGGCAGTGACAGCATATTAATATTATGACTGTCATTCTGCTAGTGACCTTATTGGTCTGATTGACAAAATTATCCAGTCTCCAGAGTATGATTAATTTAGTTTTTTTGGTCTATATCTCAAGCGTTTTTCCAAAACTAAAGAAATATTTCCACAAGATATAGCAGCTCATTGTGGTGGGACTTGTTTCACAGAAACACTTTATTTAAATGTTGATGTACATATATTGAAAAAATGTAAATGTACATTCAACCTGTTTTTCTTTTAGCCAACTATAAAGAGGTTCTTCTTCAGCATATAGATGCTGACCAGCTTCCGGCACACTGGGGGGGAACTTGTGTTGACCCTGATGGAAACCCAAGGTGTCCATCCAAAGTAAGTTTTGCTACTTATTATAAGTCATTGCAAATATCAATATGAATATTTTGCTTTGATGCGTTGTGCTTCATGTGTCACTTTGGCTTTTGTTTTTAGGGATTCAAAAATGAGTTAAATTTGATGTATTTAAATAACCAAAATTCATAGAAATCTATTTTATTAAGAACCTAATAACTTTAAATTAAAGATATAAGGTAATCTAGCATTATTCTTGATAAGTAATATAACTTTTAGTCTAAAACTACTCTGACTGGATTTATATCTACATGTGAATACTAATCAATTATCCAGTCAATAGTAACAATACTTATAGATCTTATACTGACCCTAGCTCTAATATTTTATTGGGAAGATAAATCAAATATCCTAAATAATAATAATAATAATCTAAGATCTAGTAGACCTATTTGATAATTCTAAGTCTTAAGTCCCTGGTGCTGCTGTTTATTTATGTTTAATATGTATGTAGTATGTAAGAGTTGATGCTAATTTACTTCCTTGTCCAAACTTCCCGCATGACAATGGGCAGGGTTTGAGCCTGAGACCATCAATAAGTCCGAACGACTGTGAGAAGCCAGACATAATTGCAGGAACAGAAACTTGGTGAAATCCTGAAATTTATAACTCAAAAATTGTAACACCGAAAATATTGAATCAACATTTTGCAAAATGAACACCACCTCAACATCCCTAATAATAGTCAGTTATAGACCACCAAATTCTAGTTAAGAACATATGCAAGAACTATGCAATCATTTAAATATAGGAAGGAAAAAATAAAAACATTTTTTTTTTGTATTATTAAATGTAAAAAAAAAACAAAGAAATGATAATCGATTTTCGAAGGGAAAAGAAGGAAAATGATATAGTTTCTGTAGCTGGAGAGACTATTGAAATAGTGCAAACCTTTAAATACCTTGGTTCTATCCTAGACAATATTTTACTGCAAATACTGATTATATCAGCAAGAAGGGCAGCTAAGATTACGATTACTAAACTGTCCTCGTTTAATGTTAGCGAAAAGGCCTTGGCTATGTACACATTTGCAATATTTTAAGTTTCAATATCACTGCCTGGTATGACAATCTGAGCATTAAAAATAAAAATAAACTTTATAGAATCCTAAATGCTGCTGGTAAAATCATTGGCAAAAAACAAACCCCATTTGGGCAGTTGTTTGAGACAAATATCTATAAAAAAGCTAACAAGATCCTCAAAATAAAGAATCACCCTTTGTGTCAGGATTTTGTGATTTTACCATCACAAAAGATATACAAGACACAGATGGCAAAGACAAACAGACACAAGCACTCTTTTATTCCCCTGGCAATCAAATCATTAAATAAGAACAATCTGATATAAACTTTGTCACATGTAAATTATGAGTGCGTCTGGTGTGAATGTACACTTTGGTTTCTTATAGTTATAATGTTTTTTGTTTGGTGTAATGCACAAATTGTAAGACAAATTTCCATACGGACAATAAAGATTATTATTATTATTATTATGGGTGACTTCAATCTACTTGATTTAAATTGGAAAACATTGTCTCTAGACCAACACAAAAACCTTATGTATATAATTTACTCTTGGGTGAAAACTGTTGTGATATTCTGTCCATAGCATAACTTATAAAAAAAAAACGCATCCTTATTGCTCATGTTTTTTTGTTTTATAAATAAATAAGTACTAAAGGAATGTGATCTAAACTTATACAAAGATATTTTTCTGACATTCTGTAATTTAATAAATCATTCCTCATGGTTATGGTTCTTACATTATCTGCATAAAAACAGATCTTTAGAATATGTATAAATTTCACAATTGAAATTTTCTATTGGACTAAAAAAATGTGATTAAAAACAAATTTTTTACTCACAATATTTTGCTTAAAAAGGCTAAAAATTAGATTTGACAATTTATAAAACATTCTGTGGACCAATGTCACATTTACTAAGGCTTGAAAGTGTTTCTTTCATCATTTAAAAGGAAAATAACCATATTTATAATTGCATAAAATAGCAGCACAGTTTCCTTCTTAAATGTTATAACTTATTAGAAACATCCATGGGATAAGACACTCTATGCAGGGATAACTTAATTTATGTTTATTTTTCATTGAACATAGATCAACCCTGGAGGTGAAGTTCCAAAATCTTACTATCAACAAAACAATATAGTCGATTTGACTGGCTTCACAGAGGCTACTGTGGGTCGAGGGTCATCTTTGCAGTTGGACTTCAGTATTGATGAAGTTGGGAGTGCACTCAGGTATGTATGAACAATATTTTTAAAAAATGTCATTGTGAAGTAAATAACCATTTATGTTTAATAATTTTTTTACCTTCAGGGAATGAAATTTTGTCAAATATTAAACTTTTAGATTCTGATATTTGGCAAATGGCTAACAAAATAATATGATATGTCATGTTTATAATAAAATTTGTAAACTTTGCTGATTCAATGATTATTTTACTGGTACCAGTTAGGTCATAAGTTAATAACTAGTCAAGCAGCTCCAATTACCAAATTCAATCTGCTACCAAAGATTTTAATATAAATTGCGAATAAAAATTGTTTTTGATTTTCGATCTTGAAAATATATTATTTTTTCTATACCTAAGGCAAATAATAAAAGTAAAAATTTTTTTTATTTTATGTGATATATGTGTAGCAATAACTACTTACAGTCTTCTGAAAGTGTGCACTCCTAAATTTTGTTTTTGTGATGAATTTTCAGGTTCATAATAAATACATAAATGACAATTTTAAAAAACATTATTTCATAGGTGGCAGTTTAAAACAGATGGTTTTGATATAGGTTTTGGAATCTACAGAAGGACAGAAGACAAAAAGCAGAAAGCTGGTGACATGGAGCCTATAATAACATCCCAAAAAGTCAACAGTCACATGTTCCCAGAGGAAGGTAGCATGCATTGTAAACATCCAGGAACTTGTAAGTGAACTCTAAACATTTATTAAAGAATATTATCATTAAACATTTTTTTTTTCATTGATTGAAATGCTACATAGTTGGATTGAATCAATGACATAACCAAATATGTACACAATATATATTATAATCTTGCAAGTCTCGATATCTTGTGATATAATTGCACCATCAAACTTTTCTAAGGTTTAAAAAAAAAAGAAATGTTAAACAGGTTTTATACCAACTAAATAGCTTAATTTCTTCCAGCTATTATTGTAACTGAAAGAAAAATGAAAAAAGAGAGAATATGCTTTTAATGAAAATAAAAGCAGTAGATGTCAGTGTGAGAAAGATAAACTGTAATTGAAATGAATTAATCATAAAAAAAACATAGTTAAAATAATAATGATAAATAGATTTGGATTTTTGTATTACCTTGTGAGAAAGTTACAAGTGGTAAATTCAAAGCCTAGTTCACAATGCTTCTGACATGTAGTTCAAGTACCCCATTCAAACCTTGTGATGGCTTTTTACGTTGGACTTTATATAGTGAATAGACACAATCATAACATTATTTCTTCTAAGGACACAATAATAACATTATTTCTTCTATGGACACAATAATTACAAAATAGTTAAGCAATGAAGAAATAATATGTCTATAATAAATGAATGCACATTGGCTGCTTAGTATTAGATGGTTAGAAAAACAACAAGTGATTATATTTTCTTTAAATAGCCAATTTTATTGTTTATGCTTCAGATATAGTGAGGTTTGACAATACTCACAGCTGGGTGAGATCAAAGAAGTTGTACTATCTTATTGAGATACTTAAGCCAGATACACAAGACTTTGTTTTGCCAAAAGTGGAATCAGATGCCAGTTTGGCCTCCAGTTTGACATAGATTCCTAATTTATTTAATTTATTATTTGTATTGTTATTGAAAAATTCTTGTTAGATAATTGTGATTGTAACATGTTTTTCAAGGGGTACAATAGTGTTTTACTGCCATGGATTTGTATCTTTGAAGTAGTGCAATGGTTAGTAACATCACATTTACAGAAATATACTTCATGAATACTTTGAATCTTATAAAAATCAAAGTTTGATTTTATAATACTTATTTAATTTAATAAAATGATTAAAACTTGAAAGGGCTTTCAGAAGATGTCATTGATTCGAATTTTTGCATTTTAAACCAAATTACTGGTATTGTCAGAAACTTGTATCTCATTTTTAGATAATACAATTTATTTAAGAATAATTATTTTTTTAAATTTTAATACTTCCTAATAGTTGAATATGTCTTTGTGGTCTATAAAAGTGCATTTAAAGCATCCAAGAGAACAAAAACACTTAAACATTGTGAAAGTGGGACAAAGGGTGAAGGGAACCAAACATTGTGTTGCTAGCCATCACTTGAAAGTGGGACAAAGGGTGAAGGGAACCAAACATTGTGTTGCTAGCCATCACTTGAAAGTGGGACAAAGGGTGAAGGGAACCAAACATTGTGTTGCTACCCATCACTTGAAAGTGGGACAAAGGGTGAAGGGAACCAAACATTGTGTTGCTAGCCATCACTTGAAAGTGGGACAAAGGGTGAAGGGAACCAAACATTGTGTTGCTACCCATCACTTGAAAGTGGGACAAAGGGTGAAGGGAACCAAACATTGTGTTGCTACCCATCACTTGAAAGTGGGACAAAGGGTGAAGGGAACCAAACATTGTGTTGCTAGCCATCACTTGAAAGTGGGACAAAGGGTGAAGGGAACCAAACATTGTGTTGCTACCCATCACTTGAAAGTGGGACAAAGGGTGAAGGGAACCAAACATTGTGTTGCTAGCCATCACTTGAAAGTGGGACAAAGGGTGAAGGGAACCAAACATTGTGTTGCTACCCATCACTTGAAAGTGGGACAAAAATGATGAAGGGAACCATTGAATTTTAATATTTTCTCTACATTTTTTTCCTTCATTTTAATATTTTCTATAAATTTTTACTCTTCTTTTTCATTTTGATTCTATTTCTATTTTTCTTTGAACTTTCATGTTCTGCTTAGACATTTGGTAGGTGGTAAAACTTCTGATCTACCTGGTAGGTTAATAAAGCTTGTTCAATTATAATGTGTATGCATGCCATGAAAGAAGAATTTAAATGAAAGCCATGACCTATGTTGATGCTGTATCAATCAAAAATAATTGTACTTAACAAAATATTTAAAAAATGGAAGAATGTTAGCAGCTTGCTTTATGTAGTGTTATATATTTATTTATAGATTACAATTTGAACACAGATGAAAACCATCAGGCTTTTCATGAACATTTTAGAGAATCATTTGTAATTCCCCAATGCAAAAACAAACATTTTTAAATTTGACTTATTGATGAATTAGAGAAAGCTAAGACTCTGAACCTGTGGATTAATTTGCTCTTCGATCATTTCTTGCATTCACTTTCTGTATGCCTTCCTCAGGTATGTTGTAATTAATATCATTTCATTATTTCCCATGCCATGAATGTACTGTGTTATTTATGTTCTACCTCCCTAGTTGCTGTATTGTGATCTACATCAGCAAACAAAATATCTGATTGGATGCTGGTTTTAGCATCTTGTTTTTAAAAAGCATTTTTTTAAAGTTTGTTATAGTGTTTCTTTATTATAAATCCTGTAGAATGTATTAATATTGATATAGTCACAGGACTCTGGAAATGTTACTTTTGAGAAAATGAATTGATTTTCATTGGATCATACATCCATTAGTTTGAATCATGTAATAATTTTAATAGATCTAGGGATTCTAGACTAACAGTAATAAATTTGTGTGATTGGAAATATTTTTTATAATTTGTTTTTGTGTAGCACAACTTTCATGCTTATAGCTTGCTTAGTGTGATATGGTCCAACTCTTTTTTTTTTGGAGCAGTTGGGGTTGGGTTGTATCTGGGAGAAGGCTTCTGAGCTTCCTTTTCAAAAGCATTATTTTTAAAAGCTGACATCAAACTTGTGGTTTCACGCCTCCACAATAGAAGGCTTAAATATTAGCCAATGAGGTATACAAGTAGTTAATTTTAGGTTTTATAATTATCTATTAGTTTCATAGTTTTTTTTTTAAGTTTAGAATGGTTTAGTCAGAATTAGTGTTTTGTTATATAAATTTAAACAGAACACGAAGCTTATTTATTCATTTCACTTATTAATAAACTTTGAGACCCAAGTGTGGTATATATGAAATAATGTTAAGTTATTTATTGTTTAAACCCTATTTTCATTTCACTGCTTTCTGATACAATTTGTCTTAACCAAATGAAAATTTATCTGATTTGCCTCCTTCAGTCGTAGACTATGGTTCATCTCGCACATTTCCTCATGTGGCTGTGGAGCCCTATTTTGGAGAGACACTCCCGTCCACAAATATCACAGGTTAAGGTGGCTTTTACTTCGGTGGTAGATGAGCTGGCCATTTTTCGTATTGTACGTTTTTCTACTTGAGCTGAGACTCATGTTCTTTCACTGTCCATAGCTTTCTTGGTCACTGTCTCTCTCCATCTGGTGCGGTCTAGAGCTATGTCTTCCCAATGGTCAGTATTGATGTTCACTGATTTGAGGTAACGTTTTATTACATCTATGTAACGGAGGTGGGAGCGACCAGTTTTTCTTGTGCCAGTCGCGAGTTGACCATAAGAGGATGACTTTCGGGATGCGCTTGTCTTCCATCCGACGAACATGTCCAAGCCAGCGCAAACGCGTTGTCTGAGATGCTGGGAAGACCTGATCGCGCAAGGATCTCAGTATTGCACACTTTTTCTTTCCATGTGACATTCAAGATCCTACGGAGACATCTCAAATGGAATGAGTTTAGTTTAGTCCATGATTCACTGCCATACAGTAGTGTACTCATAACGCATGCCTTGTAGACTTCCATTTTGGTCACTGTAGTGAGCTTCTGGTTTTCCAAAACTCTTGGCCTGAGTCTAGCGAAGGTCGAGGCATCCTACCATATGCGTTTTTTTTTTATTATTTCCTCTTCTAGAGATAAGTCATCTTGAATTGTGGATCCTAGATAGCAGAATTCATTTACGGCGTCCAGCTTGTTATCTATGAGGATGGAGGGTGGTGCTGTAGCAGGTGGTTTCATAACATTTGTTTTCTTCATGCTAATAGTTAAGCCATTTTCTTTACAAGCCTGAGAGAAGCGGGACATTAGTGACTGAAGCACCTCTTGTGTGTGTGTGCCACTACCGCTGCGTCATCAGCGAATAAAATATCTCTTACGTAAATATATATATATATATATAAATTCATTCTCAGTATTGAACCTTCCTAAAAAACTTCAGTGTTCCAGTCTTATGAAAGATATATCTCAGTATATCTTCTTCTGCTTCCTATTGATCAAGTTTGCAGATGACCAGTCTGAGAGGAACTGGACATTAGTTTCCAGGCTACTTTACATACAGTTCTCCTTCTGAAGAAATGTTTTATGTCCAGAATCTTGTAGGGGCCTCTTGCAGCTATGGAACATGGCCTGAGTTCTCAGGAGGCACTCCACAAAGGCATACTTCTCCCATTTAAAATTTTTACTCTCAATATATAATGAGTTAGTCCCATATGGGCCATGGGTTGTATTATTGTATTGATTGTTGTATTAGTCTTTTTTTTTTTTTTTTTACACATTATCATGTATACGTATCTTAAAATAGTGGACTGGATTAGGTTTTAAAACATTGACATTTTTTTTTAACTTAAAGTAATTGTAGTCTGTACACACTATTTTTATGTACTAAAATGTTTCATTCCAAGCATGTGACACAATAGTTTTTAACTAATCAACTAATATTAAGGAGTCTGTGTTACTAGTAATATTTATTTATATTTATTTAATGTTTGCTTTCCAAATAAAAGAATTTATTTACTTTTGGAGTGTTAGAAACGATTTAAAAGTCTTCGTGCTCTTACAGTACCTTCTAATTAATTTAAGACATTTGATCACCGCAAGCTGTTCTATGAGTTTGTTTCTAAAAGTTATTTGATAGCTTTCCAGTGAGTGGGGGGAGACTGGGTTACGATGACGTGATTTAGTCTCGTGATATTAAATCATTGTGATTGACAACCACTCAGCGTATTTGTCGGTTACCTCATGGAGAAAGCTTCTCAGGGAGTGAAGAAGTTACAAGACTGTTGTCTTTAGTTTCTCAACAAATGATTCTACTGGTACCATATATATATTATTTTGCGTAGCTTGTGGATAATGCTTGTCAGATACGAAGGGGAAAAAATTATAAAGAATTTAGAGCAATAGAAAAATATATTAGAAACTTGAAATGTGTCCAGTTGAAATACTGGAATGTATTTGTCGGAATAATTGATCCTGACTTTGTTCTAATACTCCCTGTCACGTGACAAGCGCCAAACGTTCAGAAAAACAAAACAATAGAAGACCTAATTAGGATGAACGATGTGAAAAGAAAGACAATCCACGCGAGCTATGATTAACTCAACATCCAATCACTTGATTTAAAATCACTGAAAGCAAGAAAGAAGGTGTTTTGAATTTCATTAATTTTCACTTAAAAGTGGTAAATGATAATTGTTTTATCATGAGCTCTCTTCTGTATATCCGTCAGTCTATCACGTTTACATCTCAAAAACTAGAAAAGATTCAAAATCTCCGATTTCGTACTTTCAAACTTGCAAAGTGCTAAGTCTGGTACAGGCGTAACAGTCTATAGTCCACCCTTTAGTTTTTTAAATTAATTCTGTAATGCAAAAATAGTTTTAAAAAAAAACCAATAACAACAACAGTGGAGCAACGAACAAACAAAAATCAAGATGAGCCTATATTTACAAAATTTGATGAATTTAAATGGTATAACATTTATGTAATGTTTTTAAAGCATTTTTAATACTACATTATGTGTTTTCTACTGTTCAAGCTTCTAAAATCGTACAAAGGCTAAAAAAAAATGATTTGCTGCTGCAGGGGCGAGGGACTGTATAGAGGATACAGTAAACATGCCTCTATGTGACCCTGCCAGACGAAGTCGAAACATGCATCTATGTGACCCTGCCAGACCAAGTCAAAACATGCATCTATGTGACCCTGCCAGACCAAGTCAAAACATGCATCTATGTGACCCTGCCAGACCAAGTCAAAACATGCATCTATGTGACTCTGCCAGACCAAGTCAAAACATGCATCTATGTGACCCTGCCAGACCAAGTCAAAACATGCATCTATGTGACTCTGCCAGACCAAGTCAAAACATGCATCTATGTGACCCTGCCAGACCAAGTCAAAACATGCATCTATGTGACCCTGCCAGACCAAGTCAAAACATGCCTCTATGTGACTCTGCCAGACGAAGTCGAAACATGCCTCTATGTGACTCTGCCAGACCAAGTCAAAACATGCATCTATGTGACCCTGCCAGACCAAGTCAAAACATGCATCTATGTGACCCTGCCAGACCAAGTCAAAACATGCATCTTTGTGACCCTGCCAGACCAAGTCAAAACATGCCTCTATGTGACTCTGCCAGACCAAGTCAAAACATGCATCTATGTGACCCTGCCAGACCAAGTCAAAACATGCATCTATGTGACTCTGCCAGACCAAGTCAAAACATGCATCTATGTGACCCTGCCAGACCAAGTCAAAACATGCATCTATGTGACTCTGCCAGACCAAGTCAAAACATGCATCTATGTGACCCTGCCAGACCAAGTCAAAACATGCATCTATGTGACCCTGCCAGACCAAGTCAAAACATGCCTCTATGTGACTCTGCCAGACGAAGTCGAAACATGCCTCTATGTGACTCTGCCAGACCAAGTCAAAACATGCATCTATGTGACCCTGCCAGACCAAGTCAAAACATGCATCTATGTGACCCTGCCAGACCAAGTCAAAACATGCATCTTTGTGACCCTGCCAGACCAAGTCAAAACATGCATCTATGTGACTCTGCCAGACCAAGTCAAAACATGCATCTATGTGACCCTGCCAGACCAAGTCAAAACATGCATCTATGTGACTCTGCCAGACCAAGTCAAAACATGCATCTATGTGACCCTGCCAGACCAAGTCAAAACATGCATCTATGTGACCCTGCCAGACCAAGTCAAAACATGCATCTATATGACCCTGCCAGACCAAGTCAGAACATGCATCTATATGACCCTGCCAGACCAAGTCAAAACATGCCTCTATATGACCCTGCCAGACCAAGTCAAAGCATGCATCTATGTGACCCTGCCAGACCAAGTCAAAACATGCATCTATGTGACCCTGCCAGACCAAGTCAAAACATGCATCTATGTGACCCTGCCAGACCAAGTCAAAACAAAACGTTTAGGCCACGAGGCCTTCATCAGCTACAAAACAGACAAACAAATTAACGTAAGCCTATTTTGTGTTAAAACGTATTGGAGTTACCCATTTCAACGTTGGATGATTTATTCTGTCGGTATTGGCGTCACCATTGACAGTGTAGTCGTCATGATTGTCAGAGTTGATGTTCTTCTTAAACTGTCAGGTAGAGTTGAGCCTTCGGCTCTTGGAACTCTAGGCCAGCAAAAGTGGACAAGAGCTCCCTATCACCGGCCAGAATGAGAACGAGTGGGTCAGACTCGCGGCAAGAGGCCGCGTACACTAAGACCCCGCCATTTTCTTTTTCTATACCAGGCTAACTGTGCGGGACACGCCATTTATGTAACAGCCCCTTGAGGAACAGCGCCTGGATTGTGACAAGGTTGTGGGAGCTTTTTTACAACTCCACACAGTGCAATGAGGATGCTCTCGCACCCCCACGGGAGTCTTGTTTCGCTACCCTTTAGCCTAATCGTTTCCTCATACGATCGTTTAGGAAAACAAATGTCCCGAGTCAAAAGTAGTGCTTCAATGTGCGGAAGTGTTTTGATTGAAAATGTGTTTGTTGTGTTCTCATCCCAACATTTAATCTAACTCCAAGAAATTGGAATACTTACTATTTGATGTATTTAACCAAAAAGGAGTGAATAGTTGTAGGCTACAATAAGCAAAGCTTTTATGTAAGAGGTTTATAATTTGTACATTTGTAATATTATCTGTTTCGAAGTTAAATTGTGTCTAGATAAATCTAGGCTACACTTAGATCTTAGTGTATGGACTATAGACAAGATCTAGATCTAGATCTACTAATATCTGGTACCGTCTACGGATCTGTGTATAACAAAAAGTGTATTTATCAAAATTTAGCACAGATCTTTAGTTATTTAAATTACTCTTACCTTTAGTAATTACTTTCACATATTAGTTTAAGATGGTGAGGGCGTAAAGCATGATTAGGGCCCAATATAGGGCCCAAACATATCAACATACGATTTCAAGACCTTCGTAAGAAAGAACATTTCTAGAAGTTAATCGCTTAAAGTTGTATCCCTTTAAAAACAAGATCTTGATCGCATGTCATGTTAACCAGACAGGTAGGCAGCAGAATCATTAGCCCGCAACGACAAGTGACCGATACAGATGGCAAACCTAAAGAGCAGATTCAGAATCTGCGGTTGTCTGTGGGAGCTCAGAGGCGGATGTCCTTGTCCTCTCAGACGCTTGTGGCAGTGCAGCAAGATGACTTGAAATCCAGTAGGTCCCCCAAGTCGGCGCAGGCCGTGCAAGACGAAAAGAAGTCGGTGAAGCAAGAGAGTAAGAAGACGCATGCTTGCACAAAGTGTAAGAATAAATGCATAGCGTTCTGGCTGGCGCTCATCTCCAACTTCCTGCTTCTGTTCCTGGTGGCAGCCTATTCAGTTATGGGAGGATTCCTTTTTCAGTTCCTGGAATTGAAGAAACATGCTCTTCCCAAAGATCAATTTCAATTTATGGAGTACAGGCGAATGACTACAGTCTATAAAGTAAGTACAATTTTCAATCTCAAACTCTTCTTCCAATGTAGCCTTATTAATGTTACAAAACTTTGAGAATGCAAGGTACACCTTTGTGTTTTTAATATTTAGTACATATCTAGTATATGTCTATTAAAGCAAACTGTATTTATGTATGCTAATAAGTTTTGCTTGATTCTCTGTGTTTAATGATTACCCACCTTCTTCCTCGTTAAGCTAGTAGTACGATGACTCTGAGCCATGAAACTTCTAAAAGGCAGATTTACGATTCAAACAATTAAATGGTCCTGCACATATCTTCACTCTGCGGGTATATAGGAATGAAAATTAATTTCAGGATATCAAATCTTTAGCATTGTAACTAAAAGAAGCACATAATAGCTTCAGTCGCTAATCCATAGCTATGAACAAATATAAAAGAACCAGCGTGTGCTTGTTCTATATTAGTAGTGCGTTGGCACTCAAGCTTAGGGGCCGCTTCTTGGGTCAAGACTAAGCACCTTAGTGGCCCAACACACGTACACCTCGCGTAGCATATAACGTTCGACGACATAAAGTACACGTCAGTCTATTCCAGATGATCAGTCTATTTCCTCCAGTTGTATTTCGATCTGAGCTTTTGATAAAAAACAAATAATTCTTTACACATAATTCCCATGAGTCCATTCACCAGGTACTGGTTACTCTCTATCATTTCTTTCTGTTGTGTTTTCTGGGCGATCCCTAGCTTCTGGGCATCTCAAGAATCAATACGAATCTGACAATGGACATTGGCTATCAGTGGGCCGAGTCTTTGGACAAGGTGCTGGAGGAGTACCAACTAATGGTCATGGAGGAGACAGGCCGTCAAATCAAGGCGGAGAAAATAGAATGGACCTTCATGTCTTCCATAATGTACAGCGTGACGCTGATCACGTCCATAGGTAAGTATCAAGTATCTTAGTGATCCAATAACTAGTGATAACATAGTGTCTTAGTGATCTAGTAGCTAGTGATAACATAGTGTCTTAGTGATCTAGTAGTTAGTGATAACATAGTGTCTTAGTGATCTAGTAGCTAGTGATAGCATAGTGTCTTAGTGATCTAATAGCTAGTGATAACATAGTGTCTTAGTGATCTAATAGCTAGTGATAACATAGTGTCTTTGTGATCTAGTAGTTAGTGATAACATAGTGTCTTAGTGATCTAGTAGTTAGTGATAACATAGTGTCTTAGTGATCTAATAGCTAGTGATAACATAGTGTCTTAGTGATCTAGTAGTTAGTGATAACATATTGTCTTAGTGATCTAATAGCTAGTGATAACATAGTGTCTTAGTGATCTAATAGCTAGTGATAACATAGTGTCTTAGTGATCTAGTAGTTAGTGATAACATAGTGTCTTAGTGATCTAATAGCTAGTGATAACATAGTGTCTTAGTGATCTAGTAGCTAGTGATAACATAGTGTCTTAGTGATCTAGTAGTTAGTGATAACATAGTGTCTTAGTGATCTAATAGCTAGTGATAACATAGTGTCTTAGTGATCTAATAGCTAGTGATAACATAGTGTCTTAGTGATCTAGTAGTTAGTGATAACATAGTGTCTTAGTGATCTAATTGCTAGTGATAACATAGTGTCTTAGTGATCTAGTAGCTAGTGATAACATAGTGTCTTAGTGATCTAGTAGCTAGTGATAACATAGTGTCTTAGTGATCTAATAGCTAGTGATAAAATAGTGTCTTAGTGATCTAGTAGTTAGTGATAACATAGTGTCTTAGTGATCTAATAGCTAGTGATAACATAGTGTCTTAGTGATCTAATAGCTAGTGATAACATAGTGTCTTAGTGATCTAGTAGTTAGTGATAACATAGTGTCTTAGTGATCTAATAGCTAGTGATAACATAGTGTCTTAGTGATCTAATAGCTAATGATAACATAGTGTCTTAGTGATCTAATAGCTAGTGATAACATAGTGTCTTAGTGATCTAGTAGCTAGTGATAACATAGTGTCTTAGTGATCTAGTAGCTAGTGATAACATAGTGTCTTAGTGATCTAATAGCTAGTGATAAAATAGTGTCTTAGTGATCTAGTAGTTAGTGATAACATAGTGTCTTAGTGATCTAATAGCTAGTGATAACATAGTGTCTTAGTGATCTAATAGCTAGTGATAACATAGTGTCTTAGTGATCTAATAGCTAATGATAACATAGTGTCTTAGTGATCTAATAGCTAGTGATAACATAGTGTCTTAGTGATCTAATAGCTAGTGATAACATATTGTCTTAGTGATCTAATAGCTAATGATAACATAGTGTCTTAGTGATCTAATAGCTAGTGATAACATAGTGTCTTAGTGATCTAGTAGCTAGCGATAACATAGTATCTTAGTGATCTATTAGCTAGCGATAACATAGTGTCTTAGTGATCTAATAGCTAATGATAACATAGTATCTTAGTGATCTAGTAGCTAGTGATAACATAGTGTCTTAGTGATCTATTAGCTAGCGATAACATAGTATCTTAGTGATCTATTAGCTAGCGATAACATAGTGTCTTAGTGATCTAATAGCTAATGATAACATAGTATCTTAGTGATTTAATAGCTAGTGATAACATGGTATCAACAAAGCTGACTGGACTACATTCCTTCTTCTAAGAATATAGGGCGAACCTATAAACAAGCATTTCTTATATATCAATAATGAGATCTAAAACTTTTAAAGGACATTTTTTTATTATTATTTCTGCCCAAATACATGAACTGAAGCAATGCAAGGGGACATCTATAGCAAAAATACTTTGATGTGCCTGATGGCAAAAATACTTCGATGTGCCTGATGACAAAAATACTTTGATGTGCCTGATGACAAAAATACTTTGATGTGCCTGATGACAAAAATACTTCGATGTGCCTGATGACAAAAATACTTCGATGTACCTGATGACAATAGAGCGTCTTAGCGCTGGTTGCGATAATTGCGTAATGCTGTGTGCTGGGCTTTCGATTTCTATAAGCATTATGCAGAACATTTATCAGCAGCTTTCAGTCACAGGGCAAGTTTTTTCATCTTTTAGTGATGAGATGAAAATCTGGTTATTAGCTTGGGTCGGAACAGCAGCGTCATTCTTTCAACGTAGGTATTGGGTCCAAAGAAACGGAGAATAACTCATTCAGTTTGGGTGTTCCGTGTTTGGGTTTATCCGCAGGAGTTTTCCTTCTTCTAGGTGGGTCGCCAACCAAACGAGCCTCTCCTTGCCCGAATCTTACTGGTCCATGTACCAGTTACTCGCTTTTTGTCTTCTCCTCTAGGTGATAACAGTTCCGCCAGAGCCAGTCTCCGAGTCCAACGTGAAGGCCAGTTTGTCAAAGTCTAATTGAGACGCAGATAATTGGAAGCATATTGCATTTAATGGATTGCTTTTAACCACTACAACTTTCGGCAATGACAATCCTGCAAAAGCTCTGTTAGCAAACATCCATCCATTTCAATAAGACAAGAATGTCACTCAATTCCTAGTGAACACCCGTCACTGCCATAACTGCTTTGAGCTTACCTAAAAACCTTAGATGGAAGGATAAAGAAAGGGGGGGGGGAGTAAGACCGAGGTTATACTGATGATGAATTTTAAATGCAGGTTGAAGAATATTGGGCATTTCAACAAACAATGTTCGTAAGCACACACATTTAGCCTAAACAAATCCATATAATAAGCCAGTTGTAAACAGACACTACTTCCTCTATAGAACCTATACTGCGTCTGTTACAAAAACAATGGAACATTTTGTACCTCTACCCACCCCGTCCTACCACTAGAAAGAATCCTGTTTCAGCGACTGTATACATCTGAAACATTTCCTACAATGAACACTCTTCCAGTGGCCGGCATTTAGATTGAGACTTAGAAGACGATGCACACCATTTCCCTGAACCTTCATTGAGTCAACTCTTCAAAGAATGCGGAAATACCTCAAGACGCCTAATATATAAGATTAATATTTTCTCGTTCTCTAGCGAAATTATTTTTTTTGTTTGATTTTATTTTGAAAAATTATAATGGCCAGGGCGCACAACGAGCTAGTAATTGTTTTCGGAGCGTTATACACCAACTGTTAAATTTCTGGGAAAATCGTTAGAGCCGTTTTCGACATTTGCGTCCATCCACCCAGAAGTTTCCAGATTTTTGTTTCCACGAACTACGAATTGAATTGAATTGACTGTAGTATAAAATTAGAAACCTTGTGCAGCTAGAAAAGAATAAGAAGCAAGTGAAATCATTTCAAGTACTACTTCTTGTACAGAGACTTTGCCATTAATAGAGTCCAATAGAAACAAATACGAATCTTTCTTAATACCTCCCCGTCCGAGTCTTGCTTTGAATGTAGGTTGTGTAATACAAATCTTTCTTAATACCTCCCCGTCCGAGCCTTGCTTTGAATGAAGGTTGTGTAATACGAATCTTTCTTAATACCTCCCCGTCCGAGCCTTGCTTTGAATGAAGGTTGTGTAATACGAATCTTTCTTAATACCTCCCCGTCCGAGCCTTGCTTTGAATGAAGGTTGTGTAATACGAATCTTTCTTAATACCTCCCCGTCCTAGCCTTGCTTTGAATGTAGGTTGTGTAATACAAATCTTTCTTAATACCTCCCCGTCCGAGCCTTGCTTTGAATGAAGGTTGTGTAATACGAATCTTTCTTAATACCTCCCCGTTTGAGCCTTGCTTTGAATGAAGGTTGTGTAATACGAATCTTTCTTAATACCTCCCCGTCCGAGCCTTGCTTTGAATGAAGGTTGTGTAATACGAATCTTTCTTAATACCTCCCCGTCCGAGCCTTGCTTTGAATGAAGGTTGTGTAATACAAATCTTTCTTAATACCTCCCCGTCCGAGCCTTGCTTTGAATGAAGGTTGTGTAATACGAATCTTTCTTAATACCTCCCCGTCCGAGCCTTGCTTTGAATGAAGGTTGTGTAATACGAATCTTTCTTAATACCTCCCCGTCCGAGCCTTGCTTTGAATGAAGGTTGTGTAATACGAATCTTTCTTAATACCTCCCCGTCCGAGCCTTGCTTTGAATGAAGTTTGTGTAATACGAATCTTTCTTAATACCTCCCCGTCCGAGCCTTGCTTTGAATGTAGGTTGTGTAATACGAATGGAAGCATGCCAAGATGAAACAGCTTTAATTCCAATTTCTTTTTATTTTATGGGACTCTCTATCTGCTACTGTTTCTGTCTCTATCCGACTATTTCTGTCTCTATCCGACTGTTTCTGTCTCTATCAGAATGTTTCTGTCACTATCAGACTGTTTCTGTCTCTATCAGACTGTTTCGGTCTCTATCCATCCGACTGTTTCTGTCTCTATCAGACTGTTTCTGTCTCTATCCGACTGTTTCTGTCTCTATCCGACTGTTTCTGTCTCTATCAGACTGTTTCTGTCTCTATCGGAATGTTTCTGTCACTATCAGACTGTTTCTGTCTCTATCAGACTGTTTCGGTCTCTATCCATCCGACTGTTTCTGTCTCTATCCGACTGTTTCTGTCTCTATCCGACTGTTTCTGTCTCTATCCGACTGTTTATAACTCTATCAGAATGTTTCTGTCTCTATCAGAATGTTTCTGTCTCTATCAGAATGTTTCTGTCACTATGAGACTATTTCTGTCTCTATCAGACTGTTTCGGTCACTATCAGACTGTTTCTGTCACTATCAGACTGTTTCTGTCTCTATCCGACTGTTTCTGTCTCTTTCCGACTATTTCTGTCTCTATCCGACTGTTTCTGTCTCTATCCGACTGTTTCTGTCTCTATCCAACTGTTTCTGTCTCTATCAGACTGTTTCTGTCTCTATCCAACTGTTTCTGTCTCTATCCGACTGTTTCTGTCTCTATCCGACTGTTTCTGTCTCTATCCGACTGTTTCTGTCTTTATAAGACTGTTTCAGTTTCTATCAGACTCTGTCTCTATCAGGTTGTTTCTATCACTATCAGACTGTTTCGGTCTCTATCCATCCGACTGTTTCTGTCTCTATCAGACTGTTTCTGTCTCTATCCGACTGTTTCTGTCTCTATCAGACTGTTTCTGTCTCTATCAGAATGTTTCTGTCACTATCAGACTGTTTCGGTCTCTATCCATCCGACTGTTTCTGTCTCTATCCGACTGTTTCTGTCTCTATCCGACTGTTTCTGTCTCTATCAGAATGTTTCTGTATCTATCCGACTGTTTATGTCTCTATCAGAATGTTTCTGTCTCTATCAGAATGTTTCTGTCACTATGAGACTATTTCTGTCTCTATCAGACTGTTTCGGTCACTATCAGACTGTTTCTGTCACTATCAGACTGTTTCTGTCTCTATGCTACTGTTTCTGTCTCTATCCGACTATTTCTGTCTCTATCCGACTGTTTCTGTCTCTATCCGACTGTTTCTGTCTCTATCCAACTGTTTTTTTCTCTATCAGACTGTTTCTGTCTCTATCCAACTGTTTCTGTCTCTATCCGACTGTTTCTGTCTCTATACGACTGTTTCTGTCTCTATCAAACTGTTTCTGTCTCTATCAGAATGTTTCTGTCACTATCAGACTGTTTCTGTCTCTATCAGACTGTTTCGGTCTCAATCCATCCGACTGTTTCTGTCTCTATCCGACTGTTTCTGTCTCTATCCGACTGTTTCTGTCTCTATCAGAATGTTTCTGTCTCTATCCGACTGTTTATGTCTCTATCAGAATGTTTCTGTCTCTATCAGAATGTTTCTGTCTCTATAAGAATGTTTCTGTCACTATGAGACTATTTCTGTCTCTATCAGACTGTTTCGGTCACTATCAGACTGTTTCTGTCACTATCAGACTGTTTCTGTCTCTATCCGACTGTTTCTGTCTCTATCCGACTATTTCTGTCTCTATCCGACTGTTTCTGTCTCTATCCCACTGTTTCTGTCTCTATCCAACTGTTTTTTTCTCTATCAGACTGTTTCTGTCTCTATCCAACTGTTTCTGTCTCTATCCGACTGTTTCTGTCTCTATACGACTGTTTCTGTCTCTATCAGACTGTTTCTGTCTCTATCAGAATGTTTCTGTCTCTATCAGACTGTTTCGGTCTCTATCCATCCGACTGTTTCTGTCTCTATCCGACTGTTTCTGTCTCTATCCGACTGTTTCTGTCTCTATCCAACTGTTTCTGTCTCTATCAGACTGTTTCTGTCTCTATCCAACTGTTTCTGTCTCTATCCGACTGTTTCTGTCTCTATCAGAATGTTTCTGTCTCTATCCGACTGTTTATAATTCTATCCGACTATTTCTGTCTCTATCCGACTGTTTCTGTCTCTATCCCACTGTTTCTGTCTCTATCCAACTGTTTCTGTCTCTATCAGACTGTTTCTGTCTCTATCCAACTGTTTCTGTCTCTATCCGACTGTTTCTGTCTCTATCCAACTGTTTCTGTCTCTATCAGACTGTTTCTGTCTCTATCCAACTGTTTCTGTCTCTATCCGACTGTTTCTGTCTCTATCCGACTGTTTCTGTCTCTATCCGACTGTTTCTGTCTTTATAAGACTGTTTCAGTTTCTATCAGACTCTGTCTCTATCAGGTTGTTTCTATCACTATCAGACTGTTTCGGTCTCTATCCATCCGACTGTTTCTGTCTCTATCAGACTGTTTCTGTCTCTATCCGACTGTTTCTGTCTCTATCAGACTGTTTCTGTCTCTATCAGAATGTTTCTGTCACTATCAGACTGTTTCGGTCTCTATCCATCCGACTGTTTCTGTCTCTATCCGACTGTTTCTGTCTCTATCCGACTGTTTCTGTCTCTATCAGAATGTTTCAGTATCTATCCGACTGTTTATGTCTCTATCAGAATGTTTCTGTCTCTATCAGAATGTTTCTGTCTCTATCAGAATGTTTCTGTCACTATGACACTATTTCTGTCTCTATCAGACTGTTTCGGTCACTATCAGACTGTTTCTGTCACTATCAGACTGTTTCTGTCTCTATCCGACTGTTTCTGTCTCTATCCGACTATTTCTGTCTCTATCCGACTGTTTCTGTCTCTATCCGACTGTTTCTGTCTCTATCCAACTGTTTTTTTCTCTATCAGACTGTTTCTTTCTCTATCCAACTGTTTCTGTCTCTATCCGACTGTTTCTGTCTCTATACGACTGTTTCTGTCTCTATCAGACTGTTTCTGTCTCTATCAGAATGTTTCTGTCACTATCAGACTGTTTCTGTCTCTATCAGACTGTTTCGGTCTCAATCCATCCGACTGTTTCTGTCTCTATCCGACTGTTTCTGTCTCTATCCGACTGTTTCTGTCTCTATCAGACTGTTTCTGTCTCTATCCAACTGTTTCTGTCTCTATCCGACTGTTTCTGTCTCTATCAGACTGTTTCTGTCTCTATCCGACTGTTTCTGTCTCTATCCGACTGTTTCTGTCTCTATCAGACTGTTTCTGTCTCTATCTATCTATTTCTGTCTCTATCAGACTATTTCGGTCACTATCAGACTGTTTCTGTCACTATCAGACTGTTTCTGTCTCTATCCGACTGTTTCTGTCTCTATCCGACTGTTTCTGTCTCTATCAGAATGTTTCTGTCACTATCAGACTGTTTCTGTCTCTATCAGACTGTTTCGGTCTCTATCCATCCGACTGTTTCTGTCTCTATCCGACTGTTTCTGTCTCTATCCGACTATTTCTGTCTCTATCCGACTGTTTCTGTCTCTATCCGACTGTTTCTGTCTCTATCCAACTGTTTCTGTCTCTATCAGACTGTTTCTGTCTCTATCCAACTGTTTCTGTCTCTATCCGACTGTTTCTGTCTCTATCCGACTGTTTCTGTCTCTATCCGACTGTTTCTGTCTTTATAAGACTGTTTCAGTTTCTATCAGACTCTGTCTCTATCAGGTTGTTTCTATCACTATCAGACTGTTTCGGTCTCTATCCATCCGACTGTTTCTGTCTCTATACGACTGTTTCTGTCTCTATCCGACTGTTTCTGTCTCTATCAGACTGTTTCTGTCTCTATCAGAATGTTTCTGTCACTATCAGACTGTTTCGGTCTCTATCCATCCGACTGTTTCTGTCTCTATCCGACTGTTTCTGTCTCTATCCGACTGTTTCTGTCTCTATCAGAATGTTTCTGTATCTATCCGACTGTTTATGTCTCTATCAGAATGTTTCTGTCTCTATCAGAATGTTTCTGTCTCTATCAGAATGTTTCTGTCACTATGAGACTATTTCTGTCTCTATCAGACTGTTTCGGTCACTATCAGACTGTTTCTGTCACTATCAGACTGTTTCTGTCTCTATCCGACTGTTTCTGTCTCTATCCGACTATTTCTGTCTCTATCCGACTGTTTCTGTCTCTATCCGACTGTTTCTGTCTCTATCCAACTGTTTTTTTCTCTATCAGACTGTTTCTTTCTCTATCCAACTGTTTCTGTCTCTATCCGACTGTTTCTGTCTCTATACGACTGTTTCTGTCTCTATCAGACTGTTTCTGTCTCTATCAGAATGTTTCTGTCACTATCAGACTGTTTCTGTCTCTATCAGACTGTTTCGGTCTCAATCCATCCGACTGTTTCTGTCTCTATCCGACTGTTTCTGTCTCTATCCGACTGTTTCTGTCTCTATCAGAATGTTTCTGTCTCTATCCGACTGTTTATGTCTCTATCAGACTGTTTCTGTCTCTATCCAACTGTTTCTGTCTCTATCCGACTGTTTCTGTCTCTATCAGACTGTTTCTGTCTCTATCCGACTGTTTCTGTCTCTATCCGACTGTTTCTGTCTCTATCAGACTGTTTCTGTCTCTATCTATCTATTTCTGTCTCTATCAGACTATTTCGGTCACTATCAGACTGTTTCTGTCACTATCAGACTGTTTCTGTCTCTATCCGACTGTTTCTGTCTCTATCCGACTGTTTCTGTCTCTATCCAACTGTTTCTGTCTCTATCAGACTGTTTCTGTCTCTATCCAACTGTTTCTGTCTCTATCCAACTGTTTCTGTCTCTATCAGACTGTTTCTGTCTCTATCCAACTGTTTCTGTCTCTATCAGAATGTTTCTGTCACTATCAGACTGTTTCTGTCTCTATCAGACTGTTTCGGTCTCTATCCATCCGACTGTTTCTGTCTCTATCCGACTGTTTCTGTCTCTATCCGACTATTTCTGTCTCTATCCGACTGTTTCTGTCTCTATCCGACTGTTTCTGTCTCTATCCAACTGTTTTTTTCTCTATCAGACTGTTTCTTTCTCTATCCAACTGTTTCTGTCTCTATCCGACTGTTTCTGTCTCTATACGACTGTTTCTGTCTCTATCAGACTGTTTCTGTCTCTATCAGAATGTTTCTGTCACTATCAGACTGTTTCTGTCTCTATCAGACTGTTTCGGTCTCAATCCATCCGACTGTTTCTGTCTCTATCCGACTGTTTCTGTCTCTATCCGACTGTTTCTGTCTCTATCAGAATGTTTCTGTCTCTATCCGACTGTTTATGTCTCTATCAGACTGTTTCTGTCTCTATCCAACTGTTTCTGTCTCTATCCGACTGTTTCTGTCTCTATCAGACTGTTTCTGTCTCTATCCGACTGTTTCTGTCTCTATCCGACTGTTTCTGTCTCTATCAGACTGTTTCTGTCTCTATCTATCTATTTCTGTCTCTATCAGACTATTTCGGTCACTATCAGACTGTTTCTGTCACTATCAGACTGTTTCTGTCTCTATCCGACTGTTTCTGTCTCTATCCGACTGTTTCTGTCTCTATCCAACTGTTTCTGTCTCTATCAGACTGTTTCTGTCTCTATCCAACTGTTTCTGTCTCTATCCAACTGTTTCTGTCTCTATCAGACTGTTTCTGTCTCTATCCAACTGTTTCTGTCTCTATCCGACTGTTTCTGTCTCTATCAGACTGTTTCGGTCTCTATCCATCCGACTGTTTCTGTCTCTATCCGACTGTTTCTGTCTCTATCCGACTATTTCTGTCTCTATCCGACTGTTTCTGTCTCTATCCGACTGTTTCTGTCTCTTTCCAACTGTTTCTGTCTCTATCAGACTGTTTCTGTCTCTATCCAACTGTTTCTGTCTCTATCCGACTGTTTCTGTCTCTATCAGAATGTTTCTGTCTCTATCCGACTGTTTATGTCTCTATCCGACAATTTCTGTCTCTATCCGACTGTTTCTGTCTCTATCCCACTGTTTCTGTCTCTATCCAACTGTTTCTGTCTCTATCAGACTGTTTCTGTCTCTATCCAACTGTTTCTGTCTCTATCCGACTGTTTCTGTCTCTATCCGACTGTTTCTGTCTCTATCAGACTGTTTCTGTCTCTATCAGAATGTTTCTGTCACTATCAGACTGTTTCTGTCTCTATCCATCCGACTGTTTCTGTCTCTATCCTACTGTTTCTGTCTCTATCCGACTGTTTCTGTCTCTATCAGAATGTTTCTGTCTCTATCAGAATGTTTCTGTCTCTATCCGACTGTTTATGTCTCTATCAGAATGTTTCTGTCTCTATCAGAATGTTTCTGTCTCTATCAGAATGTTTCTGTCACTATGAGACTATTTCTGTCTCTATCAGACTGTTTCGGTCACTATCAGACTGTTTCTGTCACTATCAGACTGTTTCTGTCACTATCAGACTGTTTCTGTCTCTATCCGACTGTTTCTGTCTCTATCCGACTATTTCTGTCTCTATCCGACTGTTTCTGTCTCTATCCGACTGTTTCTGTCTCTATCCAACTGTTTCTGTCTCTATCAGACTGTTTCTGTCTTTATCCAACTGTTTCTGTCTCTATCCGACTGTTTCTGTCTCTATCCGACTGTTTCTGTCTCTATCAGACTGTTTCTGTCTCTATCAGAATGTTTCTGTCACTATCAGACTGTTTCTGTCTCTATCAGACTGTTTCGGTCTCTATCCATCCGACTTTTTCTGTCTCTATCCGACTGTTTCTGTCTCTATCCGACTGTTTCTGTCTCTATCAGAATGTTTCTGTCTCTATCCGACTGTTTCTGTCTCTATCAGAATGTTTCTGTCTCTATCCGACTGTTTCTGTCTCTATCCGACTGTTTCATTCGCTATCAGACTGTTTCTGTCTCTATTTATCTATTTCTGTCTCTATCAGACTGTTTCTGTCACTATCAGACTGTTTCTATATCTATCCGACTGTTTCTGTCTCTATCCGACTGTTTATGTCTCTATCAGAATGTTTCTGTCTCTATCAGAATGTTTCTGTCACTATGAGACTATTTCTGTCTCTATCAGACTTTTTCGGTCACTATCAGACTGTTTCTGTCACTATCAGACTGTTTCTGTCTCTATCCGACTGTTTCTGTCTCTATCCGACTGTTTCTGTCTCTATCCAACAGATTCTGTCTCTATCAGACTGTTTCTTCTCTATCCAACTGTTTCTGTCTCTATCCGACTGTTTCTGTCTCTATCCGACTGTTTCTGTCTCTATCCGACTGTTTCTGTCTCTATCCGACTGTTTCTGTCTCTATCAGAATGTTTCTGTCTCTTTCAGACTGTTTCTGTCTCTATCAGACTGTTTCTGTCTCTATCAGAATGTTTCTGTCACTATCAGACTGTTTCTGTCTCTATCAGACTGTTTCTGTCTCTATCCAACTGTTTCTGTCTCTATCCAACTGTTTCTGTCTCTATCAGACTGTTTCTGTCTCTATCCAACTGTTTCTGTCTCTATCCGACTGTTTCTGTCTCTATCAGACTGTTTCGGTCTCTATCCATCCGACTGTTTCTGTCTCTATCCGACTGTTTCTGTCTCTATCCGACTATTTCTGTCTCTATCCGACTGTTTCTGTCTCTATCCGACTGTTTCTGTCTCTATCCAACTGTTTCTGTCTCTATCAGACTGTTTCTGTCTCTATCCAACTGTTTCTGTCTCTATCCGACTGTTTCTGTCTCTATCAGAATGTTTCTGTCTCTATCCGACTGTTTATGTCTCTATCCGACTATTTCTGTCTCTATCCGACTGTTTCTGTCTCTATCCCACTGTTTCTGTCTCTATCCAACTGTTTCTGTCTCTATCAGACTGTTTCTGTCTCTATCCAACTGTTTCTGTCTCTATCCGACTGTTTCTGTCTCTATCCGACTGTTTCTGTCTCTATCAGACTGTTTCTGTCTCTATCAGAATGTTTCTGTCACTATCAGACTGTTTCTGTCTCTATCCATCCGACTGTTTCTGTCTCTATCCTACTGTTTCTGTCTCTATCCGACTGTTTCTGTCTCTATCAGAATGTTTCTGTCTTTATCCGACTGTTTATGTCTCTATCAGAATGTTTCTGTCTCTATCAGAATGTTTCTGTCTCTATCAGAATGTTTCTGTCACTATCAGAATGTTTCTGTCACTATCCGACTGTTTATGTCTCTATCAGAATGTTTCTGTCTCTATCAGAATGTTTCTGTCTCTATCAGAATGTTTCTGTCACTATGAGACTATTTCTGTCTCTATCAGACTGTTTCGGTCACTATCAGACTGTTTCTGTCACTATCAGACTGTTTCTGTCTCTATCCGACTGTTTCTGTCTCTATCCGACTGTTTCTGTCTCTATCAGACTGTTTCTGTCTCTATCCGACTGTTTCTGTCTCTATCCGACTGTTTCATTCGCTATCAGACTGTTTCTGTCTCTATTTATCTATTTCTGTCTCTATCAGACTGTTTCTGTCACTATCAGACTGTTTCTATATCTATCCGACTGTTTCTGTCTCTATCCGACTATTTCTGTCTCTATCCGACTGTTTCTGTCTCTATCCGACTGTTTCTGTCTCTATCCAACTGTTTCTGTCTCTATCAGACTGTTTCTGTCTCTATCCAACTGTTTCTGTCTCTATCCAACTGTTTCTGTCTCTATCAGACTGTTTCTGTCTCTATCCAACTGTTTCTGTCTCTATCCGACTGTTTCTGTCTCTATCAGACTGTTTCTGTCTCTATCCGACTGTTTATGTCTCTATCAGAATGTTTCTGTCTCTATCAGAATGTTTCTGTCACTATGAGACTATTTCTGTCTCTATCAGACTTTTTCGGTCACTATCAGACTGTTTCTGTCACTATCAGACTGTTTCTGTCTCTATCCGACTGTTTCTGTCTCTATCCGACTGTTTCTGTCTCTATCCAACAGATTCTGTCTCTATCAGACTGTTTCTTCTCTATCCAACTGTTTCTGTCTCTATCCGACTGTTTCTGTCTCTATCCGACTGTTTCTGTCTCTATCCGACTGTTTCTGTCTCTATCCGACTGTTTCTGTCTCTATCAGAATGTTTCTGTCTCTTTCAGACTGTTTCTGTCTCTATCAGACTGTTTCTGTCTCTATCAGAATGTTTCTGTCACTATCAGACTGTTTCTGTCTCTATCAGACTGTTTCTGTCTCTATCCGACTCTTTCTGTCTCTATTAGACTGTTTCTGTCTCTATCAGAATGTTTCTGTCTCTATCCGACTGTTTCTGTCTCTATCAGCCTGTTTCTGTCTCTAATTGTCATTATTTCTTTCTATTTGGCTGACTCTTTAGCTTTTTTCTGTCTCTGTTTTTTTTTCCTTCTTATCCTTTTGTCTCTATCTGGCTGTTCCTCACCATTTTTTTTCTCTCTTTCTCTCTCTCTCTCTCTTTCATTCTCTTATGACGCTCTTGTTTGTTCCCAGGATACGGTCATCTAACCCCAAATACGTCAGAAGGAAGAATCGCCACCATTTTCTACTCTATTATAGGAATCCCTTTGGCTCTGCTGTATCTAACTAGTATAGGTAGGGCAATGGCTAATATCTTCAAGTTCATCTACAACAGGTTCGCTTCGTATGTCTGGCACATAGAGGCCAAGAAGTACGGCGACTCGACAATTCGCGTGCCTGTGGCGGTCACCCTGACATTGATCATCTTCTACAATGCTCTGGGTGTCTTCCTCTTCTCCGTCTGGGAGAAACAATGGACGCCCATCATAAGCGCCTACTTCTGTTTCATTACACTCAGCACCATCGGGTTGGGCGACTTCGTGTTTGGCTTCGACGACAACCACCCGGACCCCTCGAAGCAGCTTGTGGGGGCCCTGTATCTTGTTTTGGGCCTTTCCGTTATGTCCATGGGTTTCAATCTGATGAAAGATGAGATCATCATCAAATACAGGTGGGTGGTCAGACGATTGACTAAAATCAAACGTGTCAAACCAAAGGAGCCAGTCGTTGAAGTAGACTCATTGACTGAACTTTTCTGAGATGATTGACTGAACTTTTCTGAGATGATTGACTAAACTTTTCTGAGATGATTGACCACTGGCGGATCCAGGGGGGGGGGGGCGGTAGGGGCGATCGCCCCCCCCCACTCGGCCGACTCCCCCCCCCCCCCCCCCCAAGGTGGGGTCGGACGAATTTTAGTATAGAATTCACACAATTTGTATACGAAATTATTACTTTTGTTAATAATATATACTAATTATTTATATTTCAACCTATTTTTTATTATTTCGCCCCCCCTTCTAGTATGTTGGCCGATTTGGTGGGGTTGGGAGGGGGCGATGGTATCAATCCCGCCCCCCCCCCCACATACACTTTCGAGTGGGGGGGGGCGGTCCAATTTATTTGTAGAAATCACAGCTTGCTAACAGAATCAATTAAATATCTATATGATTAAAACTTGTTATTGATATTTTAACCGATCTGTATATTATGTCGTTCCCTTTTTGCCGATTGGGGGGGGGGGGGCGAATACCTCTACTGCCCTTCCCACCTTAACTTTTTGAGTGGGGGGGGCGGTCCTACTTTTATGGAGAAATCATAGTTTGGGAACAAAATTAGTTGAGTTAATATATAAATTTTATGTTATGTCGCTCCCGTTCTGGTATCTTGGCCGATTCGGTGGGGTTGGGGGGAGGGCGATTGCATGTACTGCCCTCCCCACACTAGCCCTCTGAGTGGGGGGGCGGTCCTATTTTTATGGAGAATCATAGTTTGTGAACAAAATTAGTTGAATATCTATATAATATAAGCTACGTATTGATATGTGAACCCATTGTATATTATATCGTACCACACTCTAATCTCAAATTTTATCATTAGTAAATTTAAATGAAAAAGGGTTGTACCAGGTGGAGGGGCGATACATGCAATCGCATTTCCCCCATCGGACAAACCAATACTTTTTCTTTTAGTATTATAGTTAAGAAATTACAAAATATAAAAAAATCTATCACTAATATAATTTATATATGCTATTAAAAAAATTCTTATATCTAGTCGCCCCACCCCTATTCTTTAATGCCAAATGCAATCTTTAGCAGAAATTATTAGAGGAGCGAGGATTAATCTTTTTACTCAACCGCCCCTCCCATTTCCACACAGAGTTTATGTAATTTCACATGAATTTATCATAATTATTTTAAGAAAGACTTTGCATTGGAAAAGTTAGAATTCAATCGAAATTTTTCAGTATAAGAGTCATGATTGAGATGAGTTCTAAACCCAAATGATAATTTCATAGTCGCCTTTTCCCAACCTTTACTCAATCTGATATTTTTTCTGGTTAAATAAATTTGGGACTATAACTCACAACTTACACTTATATTTTATTGTTCATCGAATAATTTTTTTTCGGCGGCGATCCTCAAAGCCAAAATCTAAATATGTGGGGTATCTTATCTTTTTAAGGAACAAATCGGTTTTATTTGCAATGTATTAAGGGCCTATAAATTCATTAGAATATTTTTCAAGTACAACATTATTCAAAAGGTCCTTTTTAATAGTATGAATAATCAGCTTTAGGTCAAGAGAATGCGTTTCTTCTGTGAAGTATGCAAGAAAACCTTTTTGGCGTCGGGGCTTCGCCCGAACCTCACTGATGAATAATGAGCTGTACTTGTCAGGAGAATGCATTTCTGTATTCAAAAATGCAAGAAAACGCTTTTGGCCTCGGGGCTTTGCCCCGAACTATATTGATGAATAATAAGCTGTAGATGTCAGGAGAATGCGTTTCTGCAGTGAAGAATGCAAGAAAACGCTTTTGGCGTCGGGGCTTCTCCCCGAACCCCACTAGCGAAACTTATAGCGCTGCCCCAGTTTTTCGCTGAATGTTGAGGAATGCTGCTTTTTTAAATTCTCATATATATATATATATATATATATATATATATATATATATATATATGTGTATGTATGTGTGCTGTACGCACGTTTATGCATAGGGTTAGGGTTTACTGGGCGTTAGGGTTAGGGTTTGGAAAAAAAATCGCCCCCCCCACTCCAAAGTTCTGGATCCGCTAGTGTGATTGACTGTACTTTTGACGTCTTGATTGATCAGCAGGTATTTGGCGATGATATTCACATTGACATAGACGAAAACAAAATCTTGTTAACATTGTCTTTTTGAGTCATTTTTAAATGTGTCTGAAATGTTGTATCCTATTACTTCTGTTAGAATTAAATAATGTCAGTGAAGTAAAATAAATAAATTATGGCTTTTATATAGCGCTAATTTCATGCTCAGAGCGCTTTGGTCCAATCTCAGTTGTGGACCAGTTGGGGGGGGGGGGATATCTGGGAGAAGGTTTTCCGTGCTGCCTTTAGGCGCTCAGTAAACACAACTATGCCCGAGTCGGGTGTCGAACCTCCAAGCCAAGCCAAGTTCAAGCGCACTTAGCCTCTCGTCCACGCTTCCCACATAGTACAAAGTACTCTTTGAAAGTGATTTGGGTCACATGGGTTATAAAGATAAAGAGGCTTATATCTGTTATAAAGTACTGGTTCATTCAAATATTTTCAACTATGGCGAATAACTATAAATACAGTAGCTAGGTTTTGTACGGTGTATCTGGTGTACAGAATAACGGAAATGTTACTGTAAGATCATTCTTAGCATTGTGGAAAAAAAACGATTATAGAATTAACATAAACCTATTTAAATATAGGCCTACTATATAGGACCGACTGAAAGATTGTGTCGGGCATATACTTTTGGCTGAAAGAGGGTTGTATTATATAGCAATTACAAGCAGTATAAAAATGGCCATAGCCTATATCTATAGTATAAGCGCGATAATTATTACAACTTTGTATAATTATACATGTAAATGTTCCTATAACAGCAGGTGGCCGTTATAAACTTTTTTTTTTGTTATAAAATTATTTTTTTAAGTTGAGCTTATTTAGATGTTCTAATGAAAACTAATATCCCTAAAAACGAACTCTAACAATTTAAAGCGATGAAACGTCGGCCATTGACCTGGGAAACCATCAACAAAAATAGACCTAGATTGACTGCAAAACTTTATTTTCAAATGGATGATCATAGATTTTAGACGCATTAACATTTGCCTGTCACCAAATGAAACCTATTCTAGTCGGCCAGTCTAGAGATTTCTGTGAGAACATTTTTTGTGTTCAATTCCTACAAGCTTCATAGGAAGGAAAAGGGTTGGCTGGATGGAAGTCTGAACATTCCTGAAACTCGCAGTGAAGTTGATAGAATGTCGCACTAGAAGTGTGTACTTCTTGGGTTGGATCGATACCATTTGTTATAGAAAGCCCGAACACTGACCTTCATTGTCACAACATGTTGGCAGTTTAGACCATGTACGACGTGGCAACGAGCTTTGATCTAAACTGCCCACATGTTGTGACGTTGAAGGTCGGTGTTCAGGCCTTCTATTAAGATTGGTCTGGGTTGTATCCCTTGACAGACTCAGGACAATACGATCCATCTGATACGATCAAATCCGATCGATTCGTTCAAATGTGGATGAGATCTTATCTTATTGGATCCGAGTAGATAAATTCCGTTTCGAACACTTGAAACGGAGCTTCTATTTGATTTGATAAGATGTGATCCGATCTAATTCCGTCCGTCAGATTTGATCTAAATTCTAATCCGAACCGATTTAGATTATTTAAATAATTACATTTTGCCTCTGACTTTGACATCCCTTGCACTTGTTACGAAAAAAAAAAGATTTGAAGTTAAAGGGTCTTCATAGACGTTCACACCATCACACAAATCTTCTGCTATGCTTCAATCAGGGATTAGTAAAGGATAATCTGATCTGTATTATCATTGGTTTATCTTATAATTTGTAGTGTTTATGATAATACTAAGTTACCAGCCATATTTGTTTAGCATAAACTTTGAAGAACTTTGTGCGATTTAGACGAGAGGGTAGGGTGAAGACATCTACAACCAACGGACGTGTCCATAGAGGGTAGGCTTTTTCTAGAACGTTCCATTCCTCTCTTTGTATTCTAGCCAATGCCAATCCACAGTTGATCCAGGCGTTTATTCTAGCCAATGCCAAGCCACAGTTGATCCAGGCGTTTATTTTAGCCAATGCCAATCCACAGTTGATCCAGGCGTTTATTCTAGCCAATGCCAATCCATAGTTGATCCAGGCGTTTATTCTAGCCAATGCCAAGCCACAGTTGATCCAGGCGTTTATTCTAGCCAATGCCAAGCCACAGTTGATCCAGGCGTTTATTCTAGCCAATGCCAAGCCACAGTTGATCCAGGCGTTTATTCTAGCCAATGCCAAGCCACAGTTGATCCAGGCGTTTATTCTAGCCAATGCCAATCCATAGTTGATCCAGGCGTTTATTCTAGCCAATGCCAAGCCACAGTTGATCCAGGCGTTTATTCTAGCCAATGCCAAGCCACAGTTGATCCAGGCGTTTATTCTAGCCAATGCCAAGCCACAGTTGATCCAGGCGTTTATTCTAGCCAATGCCAAGCCACAGCTGATCCAGGCGTTTATTCTAGCCAATGCCAATCCATAGTTGATCCAGGCGTTTATTCTAGCAAATGCCAATCCACAGCTGATCCAGGCGTTTATTCTAGCCAATGCCAAGCCACAGTTGATCCAGGCGTTTATTCTAGCCAATGCCAAGCCACAGTTGATCCAGGCGTTTATTCTAGCCAATGCCAATCCATAGTTGATCCAGGCGTTTATTCTAGCAAATGCCAATCCACAGCTGATCCAGGCGTTTATTCTAGCCAATTCCAAGCCACAGCTGATCCAGGCGTTTATTTTAGCCAATGCCAATCCACAGTTGATCCATGCGTTTATTCTAGCCAATGCCAATCCACAGTTGATCCAGGCGTTTATTCTTATGAGCTGATGACATAACGCAATCTGGATCTTGATGGTGCTGCTGGCAAAGGCATATTCATGATCTTATAGTAGGATTTTAATGAGTTTTATATACTTGTGTGTGTTATGTTCAATTATGTACTTGTATGTTTTATATCAGCCTATGACCTCAGCTGTGTATCAAGTCACACAAGAAGTTTCAAAGGGATTACAATGTTTCTCGAGACGTAAAATGGCACAGAGTTATGTGTTTTATATCTGTATGTGCTGGCTTAGTTATATGTTTTATATACTTATATGTGTTTATGCAGAGTTACGAACATTGTAAAGGGTAATAGTCTCGTCAGAATGACGAGTCACCTCCCATGAAAATAACTTCAAATGTTAACTTCGGTATTAAACAGAAACGTAAAAAGCCCCTTTAAAAAAAAGAAAAAAACATTTACTAATGATTTAGTTTCAATTATCGTACCATATTGTTTGATGTTTTGTTTATTATCCTGTGGCCTAGTCTCCTCTGCTGGACACTTATACTAACATAATCCTCTTCCTCTTTAACGCTTGTGATGGTGAGGCCTGGAGAGGGGTAAACTCTAGAAAAGATACCCTCCCCCTTTCTTCTTGTTACATCTACCAATAATTCTTGAACCTGTCAAGAATCAACTCGCTCGTTTGGTAAATTATGGAGAAGAACACAGGGGAGACAAGATTTATAAATAACAATAAATATAAGATTTTCTTCATCTCTCCCAGTTAATGCTGGCATGGCTTTGGCAGAAAATAAGTTATGATTTGTTGGTTCTAGCAGAGGCAAAGACAATTAGAAAATAAAACAACCAATAAAATATTTAAAAACCTTTAAAAAAATCATATCTTATCTAAAGGGAAGGGTCCGCACTTACAACTATATGTAAATCACTCAACAATGTAGAAGTTATCGATCTAAAAAAAATAATTACCAATAATTGATTAATTGTTACTTTTTAATTGATTCATATTTTTTAAAGTTTCAACTTGATCCGAGAATGGGTGAAAGAGAAATTTAAGGAGACAAAACCTGACATATTGAACCATAGACATAAATAAATAGAGACTGGAAGTAGGAAGTTATTTTTATTTGGGGGGAGTCAAATAGGTTTGATGTACTATATCTATGTGAAAAAAAAATGGCGGCAATTGAGCTATAAATTCTAGGACTAACATTTCAGCCAATATATAATTATGATCTTTAGTTTTGAAAAGTACAAAACTGCCATATTCCCAATATTTTGCATTTGTTTCATAATCATATATATATATGAACACAAAATAATTACAAGCCAGTAATTAATTGACTAATTGTTTTTTTTAATTGATTCATGTATTGGCTACGTCAATGAATAATTGTGCAAAGTTTCAATTTGATCCTAGAATGGGTATGGGAGACAGACAGACAGACAGACAGACAATGAAAGTAAGTTGATATACGTTTTAGACCAAGAAACATAACCTAAAAATAATAAGTACATTTATTTGAATAATTTGAAGTCAATTTGTCGAAGGCAACAAGTCAATCTCTAGGAAACATCCAGGGGAGATGTGAGCTATTATGTTCTAGTATTCCTTGAAATGTTGAAAACACTATCCACTTGTCTCTGGCAGGAAGCTATGCGAGCCATCATGTCTTGACCAATGGGATTGGTGTTCAACATTTGGTCCTGAACGTGGAAAAAAAAACCACACAGACGTGATATGAATTTACATATAACACATGCTAGACTTCTCACCCCCCCCCCCAAAAAAAAAAATAAAGTGTATGTAATATATGCTTTTACTTTATGAGAGTAGGATAAACATGCCGGTTTTAGGCCACTGCAACCTATGCGGCCGCAGGGGGCCCGCACTTTCATAGGCCCCGCGCTAATTCTAGTGTAAATTATTAAATTAAAACACTATAACATATATAATTACAGGGTTTCCGCGGCCTCCGATTTTCCAGGGCCTTCTGGAAATTTCCTGAAATTATTAACATCTCCTGAAAAGTCACACAAATCTCCTGAAAAGTCACAAAAATCTCCTGAAAAGTCACACAAATCTCCTGAAAAGTCACACAAATCTCCTGAAAAGTCACACAAATCTCCTGAAAAGTCACAAAAATCTCCTGAAAAGTCACACAAATCTCCTGAAAAGTCACACAAATCTCCTGAAAAGTCACAAAAATCTCCTGAAAAGTCACAAAAATCTCCTGAAAAGTCACAAAAATCTCCTGAAAAGTCACAAAAATCTCCTGAAAAGTCACAAAAATCTCCTGAAAGTAGTGTCATTTTGGTGTGCCCACAAAAAGCGCGATAAAAAAAAAACATCTTTGTCAGCTTTCATTTCATAAAAATTTATTGCAAAGATGAATTTTATTTTTAAATACATAATCTTAATTTTGACATTATGCTGCTTATCCCTACTCAGACTGGGCCCCGCGCAATCCGTTTTGTATAGGGCCCCGATATTGTTAGGGCCAGCCCTGAGGATAGATAGAAAGGACTTCTAGACAAGTACTCTTGATTATCAAATGTTTTAAATATTAAATAATTGTTTTAAAACATGATCCTTTCCGGTCATTAAAAAAAGCCTGTTGTTGTGACGCGTGTCTCACGTCTGCTCAGTGGTAGTCTGACTAGTGTGATCTAATCTAATCTCTTTTGTGGACGTATGTGAGGGGGGGCTCTGGGAGAAGGTTTTTGTGCTACTTTTTGGCGCTCAATAAACTAAACTCAGTTTAAAGATTCGGACTCGATCCCTCTTGATAAGCAGCCAATCGATTTATGCCTCAGCCACACATCCCACATTTATTTTTATAATCAATATACTCCATACTTTAGCTCCTCCCACCGCCTCTTTCTAAACTGGTTTTGTTGTACACGTACCTTGATAAAATCAAACAGTTCATCTTGAAAGCAAGGATCGTTCTTCTTAAGCTGGACTATAGTGTTGGTGCACTCCTCAACACAAGGACTAAACGTACGGCAGTTGTGAAGGATGTCTTGGTAGAAGTCGGCGTCCGAGAGAAAGAATGGGCTGGAGAATCTCTGCAGGTCGGAACAACCGTGGAACGTGCTGTTGTCACAGTAGCTGAGAGAAAAGAATGCAAGTTGCTTTCATTGTAACACTATCGACAGTAAGAACTAGGAGTTGCTTCAAGAGAGTCGATACCACTTCTTATTTATGTGAGTCGAAGGGGACTAGTTCATTTAGTCGTGTTAGAGACCAGATTTAAGGTTATCACCACTGGACTTACCTTTTAAGCCTGTTATCTACACCCCACATTTCAATACATATGCATTAATGTTCATTTCATAATATTTTTTGTAATCCAATTTTTGTATATTTATTTTTGTACTAAAAAAAACTTTTCCTGTTGAGTCTTGGTTTCCTCTTTCCTTCCCGTTTTAACGATCTTCCAGGAAACTACGGAAACTTTGACAGTTTTTTTTTACCGTAATTTTTTTCCATGTTTTTTTTTCCTCTCTTCTCTCTCTATCTGCCTCTCCTTTTCTTCCCCCCCCCCTCTCTCTCTCTCTTTCTTTCTCTTTCTTCCTTTTTAAAAACAAGATTTAAGTACTATTATGTTAGTCATCACTGACTTGACATCAGGTCCAAGTGTCACGCAAGAAGTTTTCAGGGCGTTTTCTTTAGGATAGTAGACCAAGAATCCGTAGCACATTTCTTCTGTAGTGGCTTCACCCCATGGCGTCGTCCAGCTCAGGTCTTGTGAGTTGTAGATGCAGGTAGTGATGATCTCATCTCCTGGATACAGTTGGAAAGGCTTCTCTTGGCTGAAGTGTTTGTTCAAGTACAAATATAAGAGGTACATTCATTCCATTTTATAAGAAAAAGATTACAGAAGAATTTATGTAGAGATCTCATGTATAAGTAAATTCTAAAATGTTATGTCCATGTTATTTTATCATGTTTTAGTCTAAAATGTCAAGTCTATCTTATTTTATCATGTTTTAGTCTAAAATGTCAAGTCTATCTTAATTTATCATGTTTTAGTCTAAAGTGTCAAGTCTATCTTATTTTATCTTTTTTAGTCTAAAATGTCAGGTCTATCTTATTTTATCATGTTTTGTTGAACAGAGTCTGTTTGTGACATTCCTTCTGAAATGAAGAGTATTATGTTCCCAGCCCTGACGTTCTACAGGACAGTAAGAGGTTGCAACGGGCAGGATTCGAACTCGAGACCATCGTAAAGACGATCTGAAGTGCATACAACACAACCAGGCAGCCCTCTAGACTTGCCTTGTCATTAGTCTCTTAACTTAGTACTCTCAATGTTTAGCTCAATGAGCATATAATTCCAAAATAAAAAGTGACGTCAATGTATTCCCTAACATCCTGGGAGACTGGGGTCGTTGAAATATCTTGTCACTACTTGATGTCGCCCATGTTTTCTCAACTTCATTACTAAATCTACAAATGAGCTCTGTACGGACTGAAACGTTCCCGTTACATCTTTATGTCCTGGATCTTCTATTTGCTTTTTTTACGCACAGTTCATTTTGAAAGTTGGCAGAAACTGTCAGAGTTGTCCTAGAGAAATTGTCAACAGATTTTTTGTTTGTTTTAGAACTTTCAGCTGTTTGAATTGACCATTTTAATTATAAATATTTTTAACAAATTATAAATCTCTCGATCTTACAATACGTGAATCTGCGGGCTATCAAAGTTGTATATTGGATCGAAAGTCAAATACTGAATGTCCGTCTTATTTCTGAGCACTTGGACTTGCATTTGTTTTCCTAGTGATTGAAAAGAAATGTGGATTCCATTATACGCAAATAATATGTAAGTAGTAAGATAACTGTAAGGTTGTTTCAAATGTGCATTTAGTAGCACAGAAATATAATGACTCCTTAGAAAATGTTTTGGCTTTAAGAGATTTTTTAGAACAAATGTTTTCAATATAATTAGACTCTGATAACTTCCTATTCTTTCAACATTAGTTGCTATTTAGTTTGATTTCTTATTACTAGTTTATAATTTATTACAGTACAAATCATATTATGTCAATCCTTGAAATGTTTGCCTGTTTTTACCTTAAATCAAATCAAGGCCTATTATCAGTTGATAATTTACTGTTATCCTATAAATCTAGTAGCCATTGTTATGATTGATTTCAGAAATTTAGCATTTTTAGAGTTGCAACAAATAGAAAATACTGAAGAAGAAATTAGAGTTGAATTTATTTAAGTCTACTCACTTACCTATATAATGCATGTGGTTCCAGGCCATGGTGACGTAGACTGTACCATTGAATAGACTTTTGGTGCATACTGAAGTACAGGTTGACTTGAAGGACACGGCCGGATGGTTTGGCGGAACCAAGAAAGACTCGTGGCCAATCTTCAGTAAACCCAGTTCATAGGGTCTCCTAGATGTTTGAGAAACAAGCATACGTGTACTGCGTGCTGGAGTTTTTTTTTACAAACAAACAAAAACAATTGTTGCTGACGAAACGCTTACGAAGATACATGCATATATTAGCGACCTTAAAACTCTTGACATATAGTATCATAGAGCAATTTAACGTTATGGGTCGTAGCAATCGTACTGGCATGTTTCCAAAAACCTTCCTCTATCAGTCTCTCTAGAACAATGTTACATTGTTGCAACATTCATTATATTCGTTTTAGAATTTAAAACAAAAGTAGATAGGAGCATAGTCAGAAAAAATGTAAAATAATCAATAAATAAACAAGCAAAATATTTTTTTTAAAATCATATCTAAGGGGAAGAACGCCGCACTTACAACTATATTACTCAAGAAATTTCCCTTTTCGATAACAAATAAAATAATTAATTAACCATAATTAATCGACTATTTGGTTAATTTTTAAATTGATTCATGTTTTGTTAGGTAGGCTCACGATAAATAATTGTTTAAAGTTTCAACTTGATCCGAGAAATGTTGTGGGAAAAATAATGTGTACAATTACTTAAGGGGACAAAACTCAACATATCTGTGAATACTAAAGGATTAATTTCCCTTGTTTGTATAAAACAAAAGAAGTGATAACCACAAATTAATTGACGAATTTAATTGTGTATTGTCTACGTCAATGAATAATTGTTCAAAGTTTAAATTTGACTCAAGAATGGGTGTGGGAGAAATAACGTGTTCCAACTATTTACAAGACACACAGACTGATTGATGTATTCTTTGTAATAATAATGAAAGAACAAACGTACAGCATGGCAAGACAGGCAAATCGAATGGAATCTAAAAAATTTAGATATTATTCGAAAGCCATCTGTCTCACTAGGAAGGCCAATCAAAGTTCCATAATAGTCCGGCTGGACTTGCAGTTTATGCACTTTGATACGTCATGAGAATTCTAAACACAATTCTATAAACATTTTTAAATGACGTCATTACATAGAATAAACTATTTTACCGTTTCTCTGTGTAGTAAATCTTGACACCAGAACTGTCTAACAAATCATCTCTACCGCTTGGATTGTTCCAGAACAGCTAAACATTGGGAAACAAAATGTGTACGTGTTCAGTTATTACATTTCATTTTAGTTAGAAAAAAAGAGTTTGAGTTTTGAGTAGGAAAAGAAGTAAAGAAGTAAAGAATGAGAGAAAAAAAAAGAGTTAAATGATAAAATAACGAAATGACGTGAAATCTTGTGAATCGACGAATTACCATATTGTAGGTAAAATCTATACTTAGTTTTTTGTCGAAAGAGAATTCTACAAATCCACACATTTAACAAAAAAATATTGTAAATACAACACGCATGATAATGGGAAAGGTAAGAGCAATCAAACTGTAAGAATAAATCATACATATGTTCTTTTCTTTAATTGAAACTTTTGGACTAGAAATAATGTCACAGTGTAAGTTTACTTGTTAAAGTTTTAGGAAGAGAAAATGTTATTTGTGAGGTTTTTTTTGGGCCTTGACCCCCGGGTGGCGAATAACTATAGAAAATATGACAAAATAGCCAAGCTGCAACGTATACAGAACAACGCCGCTCGAATAGTCCTTAAAAAAACTAGACAAGATTCTGCTACTACGCTCTTGCGCACGCTCCATTGGCTTCCCGTGAAAGCGAGAATCGATTACAAGGTCGCCACACTTTGTCATCAGTGTATATATAACAATGAGATGCCCTTGTACCTTAGCGAACTGATTACTCCATATGTCCCCCAGAGAACCCTGCGCTCAATGGACTCAACGCTTTTAGTAGTGCCACGTTTCTCCCTCAAAAGCTACGGTCTGCGTGCTTTTTCAGTTCACGGACCAAAGGTTTGGAACTCACTCCCCATTGATCTCAGACAGACAACATGCTATACCACTTTTAAGAAGAACATTAAGACCTACTTGTTTAAAACTTTTTTAGATTAACTGTTATACTAGCAGTTGTGTTTATGTTTGTAATGTTGTTACAGCGCCTTGAGCCTACATTTTGTTTGTTAACAGCGCTTTATAAATAAAATTATTATTATTATTAATAAACCGAAACTTACACACACAAAAATCTCCGAGCTTCCAAACTAATGCCAAACATCCCCCTTGAGTCCAAACTACAGCTCTGTACATTGTATTTGATCTCAAACTCAATTCCACTATTTCTATACGAAGTTATATAAGTATTGCAGCTTTAAAAATACCCCTCTCTCTCTCTCTCTCTCACACACACACACACGCACACACGTGAGCCTTTTCTTGTCCTGAGTCTCAATGCGCTGCTTCTCTTCAAACCAAACAACTCACTCGCCTGCACTGCAAACTTGGTGAATCCGCCGCTTCCAACAGAAATGCCTGTGTCTGGATGAAAACAGTCTCCCGGACTTCCAATAGTCCAGATCGTAATGAAGGTATGGCAACTGATAGATGGGAACACGCCACAATCAAACGGAGCTGGACTAGCGGGCTGCACATCTGAAAGTCAGATTAAATATGTTAAATACCAGGTCAACTCAAACGGGCACGCTAAATTAATGGTGGAGGGGGTCAATCACTCGAATTTGCACCCCAATGGAAGTTACTATTTATAATTCGATGTTTCAACCAAATCTAATGGCGACACAACATTTGATGAGGCAAATAAAGGTTAGGGTTAGTCCTTGTTGTTCTGTTCCAAACACAACCTATGGGATCCTTTTTGAAGTTTGGCCACAACAAGCAGACGAGATCACAAGAGAAGGTTTTTGTACTACACAACAGAACAAATATACGTAGGTCATCTTGTATGCTAGTATAACTGGTGTGCTGTAATACTTTATCGTTGCAAGCTTATATGCAGGGCTGGGGAGCTCAAAAAGTCTTACATCTATCGCGTGTTTTAATCAATTTTTCTTTAGAAACATTTTTGCGTTTAATTACATTTCGTCTTTATAAATTTATAAGTACATTAGATTAGACTTAGATATTGAATGATTCCGTTTGTTCTGTGCTTTAAAAAACGAAAAGAAAAAATGTGACTGCATTGTCAACACAGTAGAATCAGATTCATTCATAGATCAAACAACCTGTTAGTCTACCAACTGTTACAAAGAGAAGACAGGAAACATTCACTTGTACCATGTTCAGCCTATAGTAGATCAAACACGAATTATCCAACAATAGTAAGCTCGATTTTTTTTTTCAATTTATACACTCATTATTCATCTAGTAAAGAAAAAAAATCTGTTCGTGTTTGCGTATTTACTGCTTCCAAACTGACCATCACATCCAAACAGAGCAATATGATGAAGGACTTGGGCATTGTCAATGACCGGTTCCACGGCAATTATCTGATAGTTTCCAGGAATGGTCATGTGACTTTCCAAGTCAAATATCTGGCAGTAATACGTTTTATCCATGAAAGGAACCTGAGTTCCGTTGTCAATAGTCAGCGCCACCTGGTGTACGTCTGAAACACAGATGTAAGATTAAGCAGGGCACAAAACTAAACTATAGTAATTTCTTCTACCTAGAACTACCTACATCTCGCCAGATACTCACCCGACTCGTTCAGGCCTGGGCAAAGCAATGGACCAGCCCTACACATGTCTCGCATCCATTCCTCTTGAGTCTGGTATTTAACGCTTGTAATGTTGTTTGAGAAACAGACAGGAGAGTCCCAAGGGTCGCAGATGCCTAATGACAGGAAACAAAATTCATTCAAAATAGTTTCCTTACCACCCACAATTTTAATATATAAAGCAGAATGGAAGGCGTGTGTATATATGTATGTTCTGCATTGAAATCAAAACCGTTTGACCAATCTTGATAAAACTTGGCATAAATGTTCCTTAGATCATGGCGGAGACCTTAGTGAATGTTTGATGTCCTTTCCACAGGCGAACCGGATGGGAGGGGGGCTAAAAATAAAAGAAAATATCTAAATTTATCTCTATTAAAGAGCGAAACTCTTTTACAAATCGGGTTAACCCGCAGAGCGCGGGTCAGATCCGGCTATTAAACGATAAAACTTGGGTGTCACTGTATTACAAACGTAGACAGTAAGGACATGGCTTGAAAAGCATGCACAATTATTGGTTTCAATATATAACACTTGCCTAGTTGCTTTCTGAGCATTACTCCCGTTTCACAAAACAGTGTGGAAATGTGATGCTTATATTTTGTATATATTCCATGAGAAGCACATTTAAACTGTAATTGTCACGTCCCTAGTGACACCTCATTGTTCACAAAATGAGGACATTGCACCTATCTCAAATCAGGTCAACGTACCCACGCTTTAATGCCAGAAAGACGCCGATTAAAACTTAGTTCAAGGCTACAGCAGGGAAACATAATTAACGTAGGTTAAATTACAAAAACAATTAAAAGGAAAATTAAATGTAAACTGGTCAAGGAGTCAAGGATGGGTATTGAGATGTCACGGTTCTTTATTCTAAAGAAAGATATAAAAGGCGGAGTGTTAACTTGAGACGGGAGAGTTTTTAAAGTAAATAGTTACCCAGTTTATTGATCATTTTCACTGAATCCTGTATCTGTTATATATATTTTTGTACATACATTTATCATTTCAAGTTCAAGTTTACATTAATTAAAACTCAAGAAAAACATATCAGCACTTTGTTACTTCATTGATTATTAAAGTGTTTGAGTGTTTGAACTATAATCAAGGCACCTCCGGAGCCGCTTATGTCACAAGTTTATATCATCAAGATCTTCAAGTCAAATAAAACACGTGACAGGGATGGCACTATAACGGGCATAAAGAAGGAATTTCGTAATTTGAACTTAATTTGCCAAGTTGTCACCTGGATTGCTCAGACCAACTTGTCTACTGGGCAAGGTGTTTGGAGTCCACACGCACTCTGGGTCACCTAGCTCTTGACCGTTGGTTAGTCCATCTCCGTCAGAATCTAAATGACATAGTGATTGCGTCCAAATCTACAAGTGAAAGTAGAAATAGACAGAACAAAGTTTGAGTAAATAATTCTTTCAATGTTCAAACGTGTTTATTACTGTAGACGTTTAGTAGAATCATTTGCTGGAAACATTTAAATGAAACATTGACTAGAAACATTTCACTCACTTTGCCTTCTCTCTCAAAATCTCGTCCAAAAGCATTTCTTTCTCCTGAGCCCTGGTCGTTCTGATGCCCCACTCCTGCCCAAAAAGTGTTGGGCTTGCAGGGATGTGGCACAGAGTCTCCATTGGGTATTTGTTGTTGGTATGTCGGATAGGAAGATACTACCTGCCACAGGACAGCTGAGGTCAATAGAACGTCTGAGATCAACCTGTACTTTTTTTTGTTACACGTTACATTGGTAGTACAATAACAAAATTGAATACATCTATAGGACAAGTCTTTTACAAAATATAGTATCTAAAAACGTTTCACAAAAAGGAATAAATAAATTCGACGATTGCAATAAATGTTATCTTGGCTGCCTGTGGTCATGATGGTCCTGAATTGAAACCCTGCTCGCTTCCATCTTCTGACGTCTTGCAGGAGATTTGAACTTGGACATAATAACTCTGGTCTAACTGAATACAAGAGTGCTTCTACCCGTCCATCTTGAGAATTAATAATGATATTAATGATAAATAAATAATGAAACATTTTACCCCGCCCAAATCCCTTCCTATCCATAAAAGTAATTGCTGGTTAAAGCGTATGTATACATCTACTCAGAGTAAATACAATTCTAATGCTAGGCCTCTAAATCCAGACTTAGAAGACGGTGCGCAAAATGTATTGATTTACTGAACTCTTAAAGAAATACATTCTGGAGTACCCGCAGACGTATGTGTGTTCAACTTCAAGATATATACTACATTGTCCAGTTCAACTTTTTAAAAATTATACTTTGTAACATTACAATTGGCTGTTTCACCGTTAGTTAGTAATTTTATTTCAAAAGATATAAAAGACTGTCATGTTTTTTTTTGCTTGTTTCATAATCCGATGAAGAATGTGCAAGCTGAATAGAAGCTCGATAGAAGAACTGTAATAAAATAGTATATTTTGTAATAACTGCCTTAATGAGAGTAGCATTACCGTATTAACCTTTTTATTTGTAAAACCTAGATTGGCTTTTATTCAAAATAGAATTCAAAGTCATATCGGCAGTATTTTGTAGTACATAGAAAAAGTGTCACAAGGATGTGGCACAGAGTCTCCTTTGGGTATTTGTGGTTGGTATGCATGAATACAGTGTTTCCAAACTTTTTTAAACGTAACACTTCGTACACTTGCAGAAATTAATGGTATTTGTTTAAAATTAGAGTCAGAATTTAAATAAGTGTAAATTTCATAGTGATAGTTTCGTTACCAAGAAGAATTAATAACCTCAATTTTAATTTTATTTACTGCAATTACTTCCTAATTATTTCTCTACTAGTTAATTACTTCCTAATTATTTCTCTACTAGTTAATTACTTCCTAATTATTTCTCTACTAGTTAATTACTTCCTAATTATTTCTCTACTAGTTAATTACTTCCTAATTATTTCTCTACTAGTTAATTACTTCCTAATTATTTCTCTACTAGTTAATTACTTCCTAATTATTTCTCTACTAGTTAATTACTTCCTAATTATTTCTCTACTAGTTAATTACTTCCTAATTATTTCTCTACTAGTTAATTACTTCCTAATTATTTCTCTACTAGTTAATTACTGCACTAGTTTGTAGATCATATATTCATGTCTCGTGAAACATTAGAAAACAGTTTGGCAAACTCTTCATTAAAAACAACCATTGAGATGTATAGTTTTCATATTTAAGTTGACTGTCAAATCTGTAAAGACTTATTGACTGTCTTTACAGTAGTCACGAGTTAGAATCCTGCTGGATTATTCAGGTGAAATTCTTGTCCAGGAGTGTATAATTAACACAACAGACGGATAGCTTGAAACTTTTCTTTTAGGCGGTCGTCTGAAAATATTGTGTTTAAATAAAATCATTAACCCTTAACAGTCCATCTCTAATTAAGTCAGTTTGAAACTAGAGAGAGTGGTCCGGATCACTTTACAACTTCATTCTAAAGACTTGTTGTGTTGTCTTTAAATAAGAAAAGAGTCCCCTTGTAATCACAACAAATGTTTTAGTCTTTCTTCAAAGTGTGTCAAAGAAACGTACATGAGAATTAAAATAGCTATCACAAAGAGAGCTCGTGACATTTCTTCACCATTTACATTTGTATGGATACAAAATGGTTGAGCTCGATACACTTTACGTTTCACACTAAGTACTATGTGGCCCTACAGTCTCGATACACTCTACGTTTCACACTAAGTACTATGTGGCCCTACAGTCTCGATACACTCTACGTTTCACACTAAGTACTATGTGGCCCTACAGTCTCGATACACTCTACGTTTCACACTAAGTACTATGTGGCCCTACAGTTTCTTGTATCATTGAACTGAATCAGCACAGTAACGGATCTAAGTTCGACTTCCACTTGAAATATCTACATGTATATAATCCTAAACAATATTGACTTACCAGCGTAGCATCATTGACATTATAAAAAAAAACTAAACATTGAGTTGTTTATCTTGAACTCCGTGTTTATCTCTCCGGTGCAGATAGAGAGCTGTAGACTCATTCAAAACTTATAGTAGATAAGTCTTATCAACGTTTGCAGCTCTGACCGCAATAAACTATTGCTATAACTATACAATAATATAATAACTAACAGTTACACATGTAACACTATAGGGTTATATAGTGCCTATAAAAAGAATGCGTATGATTAAAAGAAACATCACAGAATGAAAACAACTTTTTTTTTTTACAAAGAAAGGTTTAATAATAATAATAATAATAATAATAATAATATATAATCTTCACCTTGTCCGTACTATCAGACTTCGATTCATGTCTACAACAAAATAGAAATATTTATCTCACTCTAAGGATATATTAACCATTCTGTCGCACGGGCAACGTTTGGGGTTAAACAAGATCAAGTGACATAACTCGCCCTTCGTGCCCAAAAGTTTTGCTTGCAGCCAGTTACTCACCTTTACCTCTTTTCTTGCAATGAGCTCTGCCAAGTATAGTACCTGAGCCGCATGTGATGACCAGGAGTTGGACTGTAAGGGGTGTTGGGAGTGCATGCCACTGGCTGGATTGTATAGATAATGGAGAGTTTATAGCATACTATTTCTCCTTAGTACAACTATGCAACAATAATTCCTGAGAATGACAAATACTTTTTGAGACAGTCCAGTTTTAAGAAAATCGTACAAGGGTATTCGTATATTGATTGTTATATTTAATAATAAAAACAAAGGGTTCGCTTTCAAAAGTATGAAAATATTCTATGTATTATTTTCAGAACGCAATCCTAGCTGTGATCAGCACATCCATGGCGGACATGTTGACTGTTATCTGCTGGTTCTCTTTACGCCGTCTACGTCTGTCTTCGGCAGTAGGGTTCTTTTTTTGTTGTCTCCCTCAGTCTCGTTTGGAAGTCGCCTGCTGCTGCTAATTATATCCTATATAGTGATAACTATATTTAAGAGATATATCAATTAGTTAATTACTGAACCGTTGGGTTTTTAACCCACTTAAAACTTTATTATTATTTTTAATGTCTTAAAATCGAAGTAAAAGAAATAAAGGAACTATGCAAGACAAAAATCCAATCTAACAAGAGACGGTCTGCTCTCTCTGAGCCATCTCCTGGTTGAAGTTAAGAAAATCAAAAACTTAATTGTTTTTTAAATTTTATTTTGTAATGTTATTGCTAAAAGTGAGTTACAAGTTCACACACACACAGACACTCTCGCTTTCAGACACTCGCCTCTTGGGTATCACAGTGACAGCCCCTAAAGTTTTTATTAGCACCTCCGGCTGATCGTCCCTTCAGCACACACTTTTCAGCTTTTGAATTCTATATATAGCACGTTTGGTTAGTTAGCTATGTACGGTACTAGACGCCGCAAACATTTCTTTAGACCATCAGTCTTAGGCCTAGAAGGAAAAAATGCATTTGCGAAGGCCTCAATTGAATGCTCCATTCCCGTAACCCACACCTACATTTATTTCTCTCTCTCTCTGGAACCCACATTTGTGTTCACCCTGTGCATCGACATTTCTCCGACATAGACGTTTGACTTGATTTAGAAAGATCAGCTCTAAAACGCCCCTCCAGATACACATACACACATACGCTTTTAGCCCGTGAATTCTGGTAGGTCCTATCAATTTTATTTATTTACTCCAACGTAACATAGGGTTTTATAAATATTGAATTCAGAAAGAGGACAAAAGTGAGAGATTGTACGCAGGACTCACTTTTTGTTGTTGGCGGGAGGGGGGGGGGGAGTGTATAAGTGAAATTAAAACAAAAATTCACGGGTCAAAAGCATGTGTGTGTGTGTGTGTGTGTGTGTCGTGTGTGTGTCGTGTGTGTAGGCTTTATGAATCAAGTCAAATATCTATGTCGGAGTAATCACGATGCGCAGGGTGAAAAAATAAGGAAATTTTTGTTTCAGAGAGAGAAGAGAAAGAGAACGGGCCGTTTCATTTCCTCGTAACAGATACAACGGGCCGTTTCATTTCCTCGTAACAGATACAACGGGCCGTTTCATTTCCTCGTAACAGATACAACGGGCCGTTTCATTTCCTCGTAACAGATACAACGGGCCGTTTCATTTCCTCGTAACAGATACAACGGGCCGTTTCATTTCCTCGTAACAGATACAACGGGCCGTTTCATTTCCTCGTAACAGATACAACGGGCCGTTTCATTTCCTCGTAACAGATACAATTCACGGGCTGAAAAGTATGTACGTGGGATTGTTAGCATGTGGCCAGTTTATTAAAATTTAAAAAAAAGAAAGAAAAAAAAAAAAAAGATGTTATGGTGATCGTCAACAAGATAAAGCCTGGGAATAAATCAACGGGCGTAGCCGGTGAGTGCTGCTGGTGTTCCTATAACTAGAGACACCTATGTTCAATTAAAACCATAACAATAAAGACGTGCACAAAACACAAAAACAATAATAAATAAACGTGTCCATTTGTTAGTACAATGTAGTGAATGTATTTAGTCATATCAAGCTCGCGTTTGGGATACTGTGTTTAACGTCTGGTAAACGTGTCTCTCACATGAGCTGAATCTAGCCATCAAGTCTAATCCTTCAGGAGTCTTGGCCAGCATTTCAGTCTGAAGGAGCAATAACAAAACATAAATATCTTCATTGTGTAGTTGATAATTTAAGTTTGAAAATATGCTTGCATCATTGAAAACAAAATTTAAAAAAACAATAAAAAAAACAACAACTCCTTTTCTTAGTCAATAACATTTCTAAAAAAAAATAAACCTTCAAACGACTGCTGTTGCATCAATAATGTTTATCTTTACATTTGAGATTTCTTTTGTCACAAAAAAACAAATATCACCTTGATAAAGTCAAACAGATCATCCTTGAAGCAAGGATCTGTTCTCTTTAGGGAGACTATTGTATCGACGCACTCCTGAAGACAAGGGGTGAAAGGTCGACAGTTTTTTACCAAGTCTTGATAAGCGGAAGTAGCGTTGAGCCAATCAGGATTTTTAAAGTTTGTCAAGTCTGTGCATCCTTGATAAGTGGCAGTGTCACAAGTGCTGGAATAAGAAGAGCAATAACCAATGATTGTGTTCAAGAAATGTTGGCACAATTATTGTTTTTTCTAGTAACGAAATTTAGATACATAAGAAAATGATACAAACATCTCGTTTCCATCAATCTAAAACACTAGCGTCTCTATTTAGAAGAATAAGAGAAGAAATTTAAAACTGATAAATCATTTTTTTTATCAATATCATAAAAGAAATTCAACTTTGCATAAACATAAAACTTTGATTAAACCTAATTTGTGTTAAGCCTATTAAAACTGTACCTAACATCAGGACCCGAGGGGAAGCATACAGAGTTTGTTAAATCTATTAAAACTGTACCTTACATCAGGACCCGAGGTGAAGCAAGAGTTTGTTAAATCTATTAAAACTGTACCTTACATCAGGACCCGAGGTGAAGCAAACAGAGTTCTGCACATTTTCTTTTGGAAAGTAGATCAGAAATCCGTAGCACATTTCGTCCATTGTGGCCTCTCCCCAAAATGTTGACCGGTTTCTTCTGGCTGTCGTGAAGGTACACTTTGTGATGATTTCATCTCCAGGGAAAATCTGAACAGGATTGTCTGTACTGAATACATTACACATGAGCATTAGGTACCAAGTTTTGTGTGTGAAGTCAATAAAAAAGTTCTCTTTAAGAAATAAACATAGTTGCCACATGAGGACTAGACAGAGTTCCCTGTTTCTGTAGAGAATGTCATTCAAATCTTGACTATGATATGATCAGACCTTCTCTCACAAGCTGATATCAAATACAGTAGAACGTCTATTATCCGGATTAATTGGAAGTGGGGTCTATCTTGATAATCAAATAACCGAATGCGAAATATTATAAACGTCCATTTAACAAAAAAAAAAAAAAAAACTCCTACAGTGTTATACGTAGTAGCCTACCATTGATGTGAGACATAATCATAATCGATGATCTTTCACTGCACATCAGCAACACCACCCAGTGCACCTAGCTGATACAGTACTGTAAAACTAAAGGCAGTCCGGATATTTGACGTTCCGTATAAACGACGTTTTCCTGTATTCATATAAATATGCTGCACCTTTAAACGTTTTAGTTGAGATCTATCCTACAGACATACACTCTATTACTGTAAATAAGAAAATAAATTAAACCAGATTTGATTGAAGTTGATTCACTGTCGGTCAGTGTTCAGTAAGTCACTTGGTCAGTCAAATTAAATCTCGCCATCGTGTTTCGACATCTTCTTAACCGATTCCATATAGATATTCCAGGAGACAATTTAAAAATGTAAGCCCTAGATAATGTAAATGTAAACATTATGAACATGGAATAGAACTAAATCTCAGACAATGAGCGAATTTGAAGCTTTGGAGGACAACGAATCAAACTTTAAAAAACAAAAACAGGCTTGTCTCTAAGCATCATAGATCTATATTTGTTATGCAATTGAAACACTTTAGAATGCTTTCTCTGATACCAGCAAGCACAAAAGTTGACATCCAACTATTTTTACAATAGATGTGACATACTTCATCACGATTTGAGTCTCAAATTTGAGTGTTCAGATATTTTAATGTTTTCGACCTCAAGCCCCAATCATTTCACCACTGGACAACGTATGACGCTGGGCATTGAACAAAGGTTTTACTGGAGTCAGAAATAACTTGACAATTGAGCGTCGACAGAACTTTTAACTCTATCCGACATATAGGTTGAGATAATGTAAAAAAAAAATTCACTGCTTCTAACGAAACTTAAAGCTCCACCTTTAGATGTACTGATGTAGACTGATGAAATAAAGTCATACACTCAATCTTGTCTTCTATAAGTTATACTATTAGAAAAGACAGTCTCGTTTTCAAGTGTCCTTAATGTTTTATTTGATAACGTAGATAAAGGTAAAAAGAAAAAGAAATGTCATGACATGTCATGTTAGTGTACTTACTACAACTGAACTTGGGGGCTGTCGTAGCTGTAGAAAATGTCATTGCTTAAATAGAAGGTCTCTGTTTTATTTCTGACTATTTGCACGGACATTTGTTTACCTTCAACACAGAAATAGAGAGACATTCGTTACACTGTGCATTCATACAAGAGAAACAATAGAAATACAAAAGAAACATTAGAAATACAAGAGAAACATTAGAAATACAATAGAAACAATAGAAATACAAGAGAAACAATAGAAATACAAGAGAAACATTAGAAATACAATAGAAACAATAGAAATACAAGAGAAACAAAGAGATTCATTGAGAGATATACAATAAAAATGTATTAAATCTACTTTTGCGGAACGACTTTCTAGATCTGAATCTCATGAAGATCATTTGATGAACTTTACTGAGAGCTTGCCGTATTAAAGAAAGCGAAACACCTCAGTACATACAGGTACCAATGTTAGCACTAGAATAGGTTGGTCATCCATTAGAACATACAGGTACCAATGTTAGCACTAGAATAGGTTGGTCATCCATTAGAACATACAGGTACCAATGTTAGCACTAGAATAGGTTGGTCATCCATTAGAACATACAGGTACCAATGTTAGCACTAGAATAGGTTGGTCATCCATTAGAACATACAGGTACCAATGTTAGCACTAGAATAGGTTGGTCATCCATTAGAACATACAGGTACCAATGTTAGCACTAGAATAGGTTGGTCATCCATTAGAACATACAGGTACCAATGTTAGCACTAGAATAGGTTGGTCATCCATTAGAACATACAGGTACCAATGTTAGCACTAGAATAGGTTGGTCATCCATTAGAACATACAGGTACCAATGTTAGCACTAGAATAGGTTGGTCATCCATTAGAACATACAGGTACCAATGTTAGCACTAGAATAGGTTGGTCATCCATTAGAACATACAGGTACCAATGTTAGCACTAGAATAGGTTGGTCATCCATTAGTACATACAGGTACCAATGTTAGCACTAGAATAGGTTGGTCATCCATTAGAACATACAGGTACCAATGTTAGCACTAGAATAGGTTGGTCATCCATTAGAACATACAGGTACCAATGTTAGCACTAGAATAGGTTGGTCATCCATTAGTACATACAGGTACCAATGTTAGCACTAGAATAGGTTGGTCATCCATTAGTACATACAGGTACCAATGTTAGCACTAGAATAGGTTGGTCATCCATTAGAACATACAGGTACCAATGTTAGCACTAGAATAGGTTGGTCATCCATTAGAACATACAGGTACCAATGTTAGCACTAGAATAGGTTGGTCATCCATTAGTACATACAGGTACCAATGTTAGCACTAGAATAGGTTGGTCATCCATTAGTACATACAGGTACCAATGTTAGCACTAGAATAGGTTGGTCATCCATTAGTACATACAGGTACCAATGTTAGCACTAGAATAGGTTGGTCATCCATTAGTACATACAGGTACCAATGTTAGCACTAGAATAGGTTGGTCATCCATTAGAACATACAGGTACCAATGTTAGCACTAGAATAGGTTGGTCATCCATTAGAACATACAGGTACCAATGTTAGCACTAGAATAGGTTGGTCATCCATTAGTACATACAGGTACCAATTTTAGCACTAGAATAGGTTGGTCATCCATTAAAACATACAGGTACCAATGTTAGCACTAGAATAGGTTGGTCATCCATTAGAACATACAGGTACCAATGTTAGCACTAGAATAGGTTGGTCATCCATTAGAACATACAGGTACCAATGTTAGCACTAGAATAGGTTGGTCATCCATTAGTACATACAGGTACCAATGTTAGCACTAGAATAGGTTGGTCATCCATTAGAACATACAGGTACCAATGTTAGCACTAGAATAGGTTGGTCATCCATTAGAACATACAGGTACCAATGTTAGCACTAGAATAGGTTGGTCATCCATTAGTACATACAGGTACCAATGTTAGCACTAGAATAGGTTGGTCATCCATAAGAACATACAGGTACCAATGTTAGCACTAGAATAGGTTGGTCATCCATTAGAACAAAGTGTGTAATAGAAAGTTTTGCACTGCTTGGTACTAAAAATCTTGACTCGGACATAATGCATGCACACTATCATTTCCAACACGCAAGTGATTTCCCTATACATGGGATGACTTACGTTTGATGTTACTCTTATTTAGTAAATGAGAAAAACTTATTTAAAACAACTGACCTGCATAATGCATATGATTCCAAGCGAGTGTGATGTTGAATGGTTTCCTAATGGTCTTGCTGGTACAGGCAGAAGTGCAGGTCGATGTGAATGTAACAGAGGTCTGCAGGGGAGGCAAGACGAAATGCTCATGGCCTGTGATGTAGAATCCTGCTTCATAAGGCCTCCTGAGGGATCATAGATACACCTTGTCAGGTAAGCGTTCTTTAAAACAAGAGGCTTAACTAGCTACCTAGCTACTTAAACTTCCATTCTTCAATTGAATGACCTCGTTTCATGCCCCCCCCCCCATTCTTGCTACCGGATACTTCCATACGTATTGGAACACAGACACTCCTCAATGTATTGAAAGAACACTTACACAGTTACAGAGTTTAATTCAGAGTTCCTCTTTTTTGTATTATATTAACTCACTCTATCTGTCTGTCTATCTATCTATCTGTCTGTCTGGTAAACATTTTGAAAACGTTTTTTATACATCACTCATTCTGGGATCAATTAGAAATTTTGCAAAATTATTCGTTGGCATAATCAAGAATTGAATCAATAAAAAAATATTAATTAGTCAATTACATACTAGTCAATAATTATTTTATTTGAAACCAATAATGGATATTAGCCCTTCAGAATTCAAAGATACAGCTAAATAGGTAGGGTTTCATCCCCCTTGATAATTGTAACTTTAAATAATTATTTTATTGTATCTAACAAAATATGAATCAATGAAAAAATTAACTAATTAGACAATTAATTAAAATTAACTAAAATTTTTTTTAAATATTTAATAAGGAAAAAAACTTCTACATTATTGATTCAATGGGGATATTTTTCCATTTGATAAGTTTTGATAAAAAAACAACATTTTATTTTTTATTATATTACATTATATTTTATTATTTTTTAAAGATTTTATCTTTTGCGTGTTTAAATCCTCATTTATTCTAGCATTCAAAATCTAATTTTTAGCGGCCCCCGAAAAGGGAAAAGACGCTATTAGTTTTGTGCAAAATGTCTTTATAACCGTCCCGTTTAGATCTCGTAAACTAGAAAAGATGTTGAAAATCCGACATCACAATATTTTAGACCATTCAAAGTTCTGATGCAACGGCAACTTTTTTTTTCTGAAAGCAAAAAATCTAATTTTTAAAATCAGTTATGCAAGCAGTTTTTTAAAGAGAAAAAGCTAATTAATGCGCATTATAAGTTAGACCTAAATTAAAACGAATACTAATCTTGTAAACTTTTATTTATTTTAATGCGTAAATGTTTTGGCATTCGAATAAGAGATTAAGCCTTTTCAAAACAATTAAATCAATTATAAGACTTCAGTTAGGCCAGGATAGGCGCGGTAGCTGAGCGGTAACGACTGGGATTTTCAACTTTGGAATCTTTGGGCGCCTCTGAGTCCACATAAGTTGGGGAAAAGTAAAGGCGGTTGGTAGTTGTGCTGGCTACATGACACCCTCGTTAACCGTAGGCCACAAAAACAGATGATCTTTACATCATCTGCCCTATAGACCACAAGGTCTGAAAGGGGAACTAGTTAGGCCAGGCTCACGTCTAACTTTACATTCACTTACACTTATCCTTTAATCTGCTGGACCGTTGGGGCACTACACAAGATCTGTCAACCTTCTTTCTCTATTCTTATCTCTCATTTGTCTTTGATATAATTTCATTTTGGATGTTCTTTCTGAAAATATTGAAGCCTGCCTGGGTGGACCACTTCGGGGGCAGATTTTGAGTTTGTGTGGAAAAACTGTCTTTGTAACCTTGTTTATTCTAGCATTCATCTATTTATTGAACTATCTATCATCATAACAAACAAGCAAAATTAAAAAGAAATGTTTAAAAAAACGTACCCAAAGGAAAGAGCAGTAAAATCACTGCAATATATCTTAATACTGCTGTAATAAGCTCTTTTTTTCTATACGAACAAAATTAACTAAATAGCTATTATTTTCATTCCTGTATTGTCATCAACTATGAATAATTTTGCATAATTTAAACTTAACCAAGAAATTTGAAGTGGGAGAAAAAAACGTCAATAGAACATAGTAAGGGAAATAACTCCACATAACAGCTACATCTCTAAATAAGACTAAGACTGCTTTATTGATCCTTACGGAAATTTGTTGTGATTACAAGGACTCGTTTCTCATATAAAGACAACACAACAGAAAAATACACATAAATACAACAGACAACATAAAGAGTTCATTCAGCGACTACACACAGGTATCTTGGTGCATTTCATGTTCCCTGATCAATGAGTGGCGGTGATAGAGTCTGACCGAGTGAGGTACGAACGAGTTTTTGTACCTCTCCGTTCTTGTTTTGATTGACAGCAGTCGCCCACTTCGCGACGACCTGGCGTAGTTCTGATGGATCGGGTGGCCGTTGTCTTTAAAGATTTTTTCGATTTTTCTTAGGCACGTTTGTTCAAAAAGTTCCTTTAAATGTGGTAATGTTGTGAGTGTAATTTTTGATGCTTTTTAAATGATGTTTTCTAGACGTTGCAACAGTTTAGATGAGGCGTTGCATTGCCAACAACTTATTCCGTATGTTAGCAGATTTTGTACAGTCGCGCCGTAAAATGTCTCAAGGATCTTCTTGTTTAATTTCAAACTGTTGAGTTTGTATAGAAAAAAGAGTCGCTGGGCTGTTTTCTTTGTCAGAGTTCCAAGGTGGTCTTCCCATGAAAGCTTGTTGTTGATGATAACGCCTAGATATTTATATGCCTTTACTTGTTCTATAGATGTAGTGTTTATTAGCAGTTCACGTATAGTTTGTTTTTTCTTTCTAAAATCTATTATAAGTTCTTTAGTTTTTGTTACATTCAGTTCTAGAAAGTTGTCGGTGCACCAGTTTGTAAACTCTTCTATCGAGCTTCGATACTGAGTTTCGTCTCCTGAAATAAGACCGACTATGGCAGTATCATCAGCGAATTTAATGAGTTTAACTGAGTCATAGATGCTTCTAATGTCATTAGTGTAAAGAGTGTATAGTACAGGAGAAAGTACACAACCTTGTGGAGCATCCGTACATAGTACTCAAGTTGACGATTTGGTGTTGTTGACTTTAACATACTGGGGCCGTTGGGTTAAAAAGTTTAGAACCCATGCTTGCAAGTAAGGGCTTACATTTAAGTTACTCAGTTTGTTTATCATTAGATGTGGCTGTATGGTATTGAAAGCCGAGGAGAAATCTACGAAGACATATGTTTTGGGTATATCGAGATGCTTATAAAGCTGGTCCAAAAGCAATAGAATGGCATCCTCAGTTCCTCTAGCTGCTTTGTATGCAAATTGGTGAGGGTCTAGGCTGTTATTGACTTTTGCTACAAGTTGTTTAAGGATATATTTTTCAAAACATTTCATAACAATAGGTGTTAGTGCTACTGGGCGGAAATCATTTAAGCAATCTATTTTTGGTTTCTTAGGCACTGGTATGATTTCTGAAGTTTTCCAGATGTTTGGAATTACGCACGTAGTAGTATTTATTTCCCTTATTCGATACCAAAATATTTAATTACCAATCGGCTGAGTGGTTAGACCGATTGGCTTCCGAACCTGTTGTCCTGTCTTCGAATCTCGGCGAATACTGGGATTTTGAATTTCGGGATTTTTGGAGCGCCCCTGAGTCCACCCAACTCTAAGTGATATCTGACTTCCGTTTGGTAAAGAAAAGGAGGTTGGTTTTTGTACTGGCCACAAGACACCCTGCTCGTTAACCGTTGGCCAAGAAACAGATGACCTTAACACCATCAGCCTTATAGATCGTAAGGTCTGATAGGGGAACTAAGTAACTAATTAATTCATTTGTTAATCGATTCATACTTTGTTAGGTACAACAAATAATTGTATCAAGTTCATTTAAGAATTGTCTACCAGACCGAGGAAGTTGATATTCCATTTGTAAATACAACTAGAACTTGCAACATAAGAGAAAGCTCCTACTTTTTGTTGGTGAAGTATGCCTTCATACCGGAACTGTCAGTCCAGTCTGACCTGCTGTCTGGATTATTCCAATGGAGCTGAATAAAATGTGTCAAAGAATATTATCAAACTATTTGAAGTTATATGTCAATGTTTAGTAAATGTTCAACAAACTGGCGCAAGGATATGAACTACACATGATTAAAGGCTAAACATAGGCTCTTAAATTTCCATGACGTATTCTGATAAGTTAAACAATAGCAAAGTATAAAAAAGAGGTATTTCATATATAGTACATTAAATGTATTTTATGATGTAATGTGTATACAAAACTTATGATAATTATGTGTTTACCTGTACAGCTATTCTCTTAAAGCCTTTGGTTCCAATGGTGATTCCAGCCTGGGGATGGAAGCAGTCGCCTGCTAGACCCACTGTCCAGATGCTGATGACGTGAGTACAGAAGTCGGAGGGGACCATTCCGCACTCAAATGGACCTGCAATCGCCACCTGGTTGTCTAGAATATAAGTGTGTTCATGTTTTAATACAATATTTAGCATTTAGTTGATATGCTTTTAAAATACATAATTGTTAAGCCTTTGATCTCTCTACCTTAGTCTAACACCTGTGAAATGACTTATAGAAATATTGCAAAGTTGTAGCTACCTCTACAGCCAAAAAGTACCATGTGATGGATGACGTATTTGTTGTCCAGCACAGGCTCCACGGCCACTACGTGATAGTCGTCTGCTACTGCCATTTTCTCAAAGTCAAAAATCTGACACATGTATGTAGTTTCCTTTGCAGGTACCTTGGTTCCAAGACTGACTGTAAAATTGGCTGTCTGTATGTCTGAATAAGGATGAGGCCGAGAATAATGTCTAATGTCTTTGTGAATACAACTACCATATAGGAGACCATTAAGAGCCTAGATAGTGGGGAAATTATTAAACATGAAATGAAAGAGCAAGAGGAAAATCCTCGGTGTCTATAAGGTTACAAGGAGACGGCCAGTCACTCAAACTGTTAACGGGCTTTATCCTATGTATCAATGTTGATCTCTTTAAAAAATAAATAAAAAAATGACAATTTGTCTTAGATTTGTGAAGTCTCCCTTGTCAATTTGTTCTACGGTCATACCCAGCAATATACAATCAGACAGACGGTTCTTCGCTTTGTAGTCTCTCTCATTTCGATGATTGCGTATCAAAGATTCACAGTTTGATAGAAAGCTTGTTGTTGTTGTTTTTTTCGCTATTTGCAGTGGTCAGGTTGCAAATCTGTCAAAATCGGTTCTTAACAAGCGCCTAGAAGTAAAAGAACATGTGTTCGAAATTTCATGCGGATCAATACGACAGTTTAAGAGATCTCTGGATATATATATATGAAAATAAAAATATAAATAGGTTATGGCTTTTATATAGCGCTCAGAGCACTTTGGTCCAATCTCATTTGTGAACCAGTGTGTGTGGGGGGGGGTGAGTGGGTATCTGGACGAATGTGTCCGTACTGCCTTTAGGCGCTCAGTAAACACAACTCAGATCGAGTCGGGTGTCGAACCTTGAGCCCCATTCATAGGTAGCCAAGTCAAGCCACGTTCAAGCGTACTTGGCCTCTCGACCACGCTCTAGTAGATATTCCAATGATTGTCCCTTGAGCTCTAGATGTAGAAGACTGTGTGCGCAACGTTACTGAACATTCATTTGTTGTACTAGTCTTTAAGTCTGTTTTTGTTTCATTGCGATATTACAAGGACAGCATTTAGACTTGAGAAAGCTGAACACTACACAAGATATGGGCACATTTATAATCGACCTAAGGCTTTTTTCTTCAAAATATATATGAAACATTTTTTGGGGACTTTGATTTGATTATTCCTTCTCCTTGGCGAATCCGATGGTGGCCGAATATCACACAAACTCTCTTTGTAATCTTGTTTCATTATTATTATTCCATTTTTTCGTTACGATCATTCCAACTAATTTTTTTTTTATTAATTGTCGATTTCTAAGACTTTTAAGAAGTGCCTAATGTGATGGGATACCTAATAAAAGCACTTCAAAAGTCACTGATTGTACTCGTTTGTTCAGAGTACTAAATAGTCAGTTGTTCCACATAGAAACACATGTTTGGCTAATACAGTGTACACAAGGTAAATAACTCTTAGTTCTCACCCGACGTGTTAAGGCCAGGACAAATAAACTCCTTTGGTTTACACATTTCCTTTAGCCATTCCTCCTGAGTGTGAAATCTTGGGTGAGAGAGATTCTTAGAGAAACAATCCGGAGAGTCCCACGGATCACACACACCTGAAAAACTTAAAATTATCAGAAGTGCTACATAATAGAAAATCTAGAAACTATAAACACAAACTGGTATTTTGGCAGTCTGTACATACTATAATAGTCCGTAGCAGAATTTAAAAAAAGGTCTTCTTATGTTGCATAAGAGATATACATAAAAGCAGGTTTTCTAAACAAACATAATTAAAATTAATTAATTTAAAAAAAATCCATCACACAACGAAGAAATGACTCATTCTATTCTTGGTTAGTTTTACATAATAAGTTATCAAAAAATATCTAAGGGATGGGCAATTTGTTAGCGACAAAAAGAAAATATTAAACTTATTGATACATTTGCTGAGCATTATTTTTGAAACATTCATTCAGTGACGTATTCGTGAACATGTAAACTATTTTAATTTTTAAGGGAAGTAATTTTTATTCCATTTAAAATATGGATAACATGCATGAGGATATGTAAATAAGAGTTTTGTTGCTTTTTCTTTTGGTTTCAACTAACAACATGTGTCTTAGATTCACACTAGAGTTCATAATGCTTTGACAATGTCTCCACACCACACACACACATTATAACTAAAATATTTACATTATTAAATGTGTCAATTCTTCGGTTTACCTGGGTGACTTAACCCGTTGAGTCTGCTAGGCAATGTGTTCTCTTTCCAGACACAGTCTGGATCTCCGAGTTCTTGACCGTTGGTCAGTCCATCGCCATCGGAGTCTTTACGACACAAGGCTTCCGTCCACATCTGCTTAGATAGAGAAGAGACTTGCATGATTGATAGATAAATAGATAGATAAATGGATAGATAGATACATAGATGATAGATATACTTGTTTCAAATGAAATAAACGCAGAAGCTGGAAAGGCAGCTCACTTAATACTTAAATACCAAGTTTGAATTACCGACTACTTTCAAGGTATACTGTTACCGGCATTTGAGACAGTGACGTAGCTATTTACTTTAACTCTCAACTTTACTTTAACTCTCAACTTTACTTTAACTCTCCAGTTTACTTTAACTCTCAACTTTACTTTAACTCACAACTTTACTTTAACTCTCCAGTTTACTTTAACTCTCAACTTTACTTTAACTCACAACTTTACTTTAACTCTCCATTTTACTTTAACTCTCCAGTTTACTTTAACTCACAACTTTAAACTCACAAATCTACTTTTCCTATGTCTGTGCCCATGCTCTCTATAAACTCGACAAGTCTAGAAACTACAGAATCGTATGAAAGACTGTTGACATTGAATCCAGAGGTCTCTTCTCATCTGATACTCACTTTACCTTCCTTTTCGAAATCTTCACCAAAAGGGTTCCTGAAACCTGTCCCCTGGTCGTTAAAATGCCCGACACCTTCCCACAGATTGTTGGGCTTACACGGATGGGGGACGGCGTCTCCATTAGGTATACTCTGCTGAAATATCCGGTAGGACTTCACGCAAGGTAACAGCAAGACTATCAGGAAACTGTTGTAAAAGAAAAAGAAATTGTTTTTTTTACATTTCCATGACCTCTATCAGTCAACTTATTATCTAGAAGCAAGACAAAGCACATAATGGTGAAGCATTGAATTTACAATCGAAGAAACCAAAGTCCAACTAAAGGAGAAAAACATAACATATGAATACAAGAAACAAGCCAAGTAGCAGTTCATCTTGATCCAACACAAAGTGCAAATATTTCTCTTATTTTTATTTGTCTTGGGCATTGTAAGCTGATAACGTGCTCACTCAGTGCATTATGGTCCAATCTTTTTTGTGGACCAGCCGGGGGGGGGGGAGATGGTATAAAGGAAGAAGGTTTCCGTGCCGCCTTTAGGCGCTCATCAAAAGAAACTCAGATCGAGTCAGGATTCAATCTGGAGACTCCAAGACGGGTGGCCAATATGTAAAACAGAACTCCACAAATTACTGGAACTATGATATGTTTCTGTTTCTGATAAAAAGAAAATTAGTTTCTATAAAGATTTGTGTACAAAAGAGGAGCAGGAGACAATACTTTCAAACGTACCCTACTTCAGCAATACTGTCTTGCATTGTTGTTCAACATTTACTGCTCTCAATATTGACCCATTGATTTACTGTGTCTCAATATTGAGCCAATGATTTACTGTCTCTCAATATTGACCCATTGATTTACTGTGTCTCATTATTGAGCCAATGATTTACTGTGTCTCAATATTGACCCATTGATTTACTGTGTCTCAATATTGAGCCAATGATTTACTGTGTCTCAATATTGACCCAATGATTTACTGTCTCTCAATATTGACCCAATGATTTACTGTCTCTCAATATTGACCCAATGATTTACTGTCTCTCAATATTGACCCAATGATTTACTGTGTCTCAATATTGACCCAGTGATATACTGTGTCTCGATGTTGACCCAATGATTTACTGTGTCTCAATATCGACCCAATGATTTACTGTGTCTCAATATTGACCCAGTGATTTACTGTGTCTCAATGTTGTTGTTTTTCTCCCAGCAAGATTGACTAAGTCTCAATATTTTTATTTTTTTAAAATAAAATTTACTGTGTCTCAATGTTTGTTTGTTTTTTTTCAACAAGATTGACTGCACTCTTTGGATAGAAAAATGTAAAAATCTAACCATAGTGCCCCTGTTGCAATTTCGTAGTGCAGAAAATGCTTGTCACTGGAACCGAATGTTGTTTTATTAAGAAATACGAAATGACTTTTTGTGATATCTCGCTCGATAGTGTTTCATTCTTTATCAAAGTTTCAATTTCCTATCAGAGTGTGGTATAAATATCACAAGTTTTATGCTTTATGCTTTGATGCTAGGAATTCCTAAATTTTGGTCGCAGCATCAGTCTGTCTAGCAAAGACTATCTTTAGCAAGCAAACTATTTTTTTCATCTTGTACTTTTCCAGGTTTATAAGTACTAATTGAATTCTTTGTTTCCTCATCCAAAGAATGATCTGCTACATGGGTCGTGGCTTAATGTTTATAAGTGACTGATAACCCTTGTCTTCCTTAAACGTTGTGTCGCCCTAGCATATATACATGTTATAAGATCGACTGACCGCTAGTACAATCCAAGTTACTCATTTATTTCTCATTTATTTCTTTTCATCACTAGTAAATTGTAAAAAAAAAACAACAAAAAAAAAAAAACAACAAAAAAACGAAATGGCCAATTCGTGCATCTTTACAATCAAAGCATTCTGAGAATGTACATCGACATCTATGTTTAGTCCAATTGAAGTTTATACTCAGTAAACATGGAAGTTGATACTTGGAATGAAACACACACATACATATAGCAGATAGAAAATACAATTAGTGAAAGCTATTTTTTTAAAACATCAGCAACGAAACAATATACAAATAGGAAATGATTTCCTTAGTGCATGAGATGTCCTCTGCGCTTGTATGTATTATAAGTCTAGTTTAAAAGCCTTACGTATTTTAAAGTATGGTTTTAACAAAAATAAATCAACTTACTGGATATTAATTATTGCCAACATTTTAATTTCTGTTCAACAATTTGTTTGAGTAGAAACGTAGATCGAATACACATTGATAATAATAGTGATCTGTCTTGGTAACTTAGATGTCCTTTTATAGGGTTAAGATCGCTTTGATAGTTATATGTAACTTTTAACCGCTATCATATCATTCCCACAGGTCAGGGAGCATCCTATTTCTCAAAATAAAATGCTTTTTGTCTTAGTTTTTTACTTACCATGACTAAAAGTTTCAAGGTTGACTGCTTCGTAATCTCAACTTTTAAAATTAAAATCATGATTGTAGCGTGTAAGATCTTTGGCAACCACAAAAATATATTTAAAAAAAAACAACACTTTTTAACTGTTAGCTCTTAGGGGTACGATTTTAAACGTTTAGCACAAAAATAGACACATGAAATTTTTTGTTAACAATCACTTAGCAGTTCAATTATTTCTTCAAATATACACGTGGTGTGTCTGTGAGATCAACCCTTAAAAGTAAATTTTTGTATCTGGGGTAATATTTCTTCTCGTCCTGATGTACAACTGTAAAACCAAGTCCTTCCAAGAGATTAAAGATTGTTAGTATTAAAAAAGTGAAATGTCTATTGAAACCATAACTCCTTGTCTTTTAGTCACAAAAACCTTATTTTCAGGCATTGGCAGTTTGAACTAGAGTCAAAAGGGTCAAGGTCATTAAACTGAGTGTAGGAAACAAAGTTATATTTCATTTAAACTTCAACAAATTCAACAACTCAACATGTTACAAGATTCAATGAACTTTCAAAGTTGTGGCACATAACGAAAGCTTGGATTGTAAGGGAAGTATTGGCCTGCTCTTAATTAGGAACTGTTTATACTTGAAGTTATGTTACATTATTCAATTGATGGATCATTCTTTGTACAAAATTTGTCAGACTAATGAAATAGTTTTGCCCACTTCCAGGGCAACACATTTTTTGAGCGTAGATAGTTTTGTACCCTCACATTTGTCAATGTGTCCACACAATGCAGTCCTATATTTCAAACTAAGAATAAATGTTTGCCTCTCAGCTACTGACATGCCATTACTTGCCCTTCTAATTGTAACTTTTGATTTCTCCTGAGATTAACTTGATAATGTGTACTAAATACTACATAAAATCACGGTTAGCCATATCTTATCATATTAGTCCAAAAAAAAGTTTGACGCAGGCCTATCTCTGATAATAACAACAACAATGAAGTGTTAAAGTGGCAATCACCCAGTTTTGAAAGTAATATATCTACATGTCTTTTTTTTAAAGCATGCACTTGTCTGTAAGTAATGACTAGATCTAGGACAAATTGACATCACCAGGGAACTGGTCAACTATGTACTACTTTTTGGACAAAGTTACAAATAATTAACGTGTTAGTACCTGACGAAGTTACAGTTTTCTAACTCATATATATTTGTAGGTAGAAAAAAAAGTACTCTTGACATTTTCACTTTAATTCTTCTCATATCCATTACTGTTACAAAGCTTAAACCAACGCACTCTTTCTGTCTGATAAAAAAACTGTACACATTATTTCTCCCTCACCTAATCTCAGATTAAGTTGAAATATTGCTCAATTATTTCTTGTACCTGACAAAACAAGATAAAAAATTAAGGTAATTAAATATTGACAATTAGTTATTTTGTTAAGTATCGAACAAGGGAAATAAATTGTACTTGACATATGTGGTTGTAGAAATTGAATTAGTCCCCTTGAGGAGGCTTAACGCTTAAACCCTGAGTTTGAACTCAGTCAGAATTTTTTTTTTAAACTAAATAAAAATGAATCACGATAACATTAATGCAATACCCCTCTCTTGTTTGTCCCAACTGGTCCAGACCAATGATACCGCATTCAGAAAGCTAAAAACATGAAATTGTGTTCAACACAAGCAAGTGGTAAAACTATTTCTAATCGTACACATGTATTATTGTTAGTCTAGATTTATTATAAATTGTATTACATGACTGACCCAAAATAATTGAAACAATTACACTTAATATAAGATTTGTTTTCTATAAAGTATTTTGTAAAAAAAAAATATTTTTCCTGTTTTTACTTTTGGTGTACGTGAAAACTGTACAGATGAGCTCATCTCACTTCTCTCCACACTAATGTACAATAGACACGATCTAGTACACATTTATTAAATTTGATATTTCTTAGTTAAATCTCTTAGACATGACCATGCGGGCCAAGGCTGGGGGAAAATTCATTATTAAACAAGATTACAAACAGAGTTTGTGTTATCACACAAACTCAGAGGTGGTCCCCGTTGGAGTCGGATCCCTGTCGAATTTTGATGGTCAAAAGTAATAATGTTTCAAAGTTTAATTTGCCTTTTTTTTTATAATTTTTTTTCCTTCTGTTATACATGTTTCGGATGTTCCTTCTAAGTTAAGAATAATTAACTTCTCGCTGGACGACGGAGGATGGCAGAGAGCAGGGTATTATTCCGGGACCGTCGAGATAATTAGTTCAGCACGCTAATCGCACGACCAGGCATTGCTCTTAATAACAAACTGGTTACAATCTAATAGTCTATTATTGATAAAGAGATATATTACACATTACGGCAGGGGTCTCAAACTCATTTCAGCATGTGGGCCACAGTGGAAAGTAACAACCATTCAGCGGACCGCACCACAAAAAGAGAATGTTTTTTCATTAAATTTTACGAACACTACTGTCACTGCAGTTAAATGCTAAACTAAAGTTTTTATAATTATTAATTACATTTAGTGTAGCTTATTACATGCACAGACAGTTTAGTTTACTAAAATAAGTTGACGTTGTCTCTGTCACTAATAAAAAAGCAGAAACTGTTGTTCCCCCCCCCCCAAAAAAAAAACTATAATTACTAGGCCTACTTCTGATGGCTCCCGTCACTCATATTTCTATCCTCTCAGCTGAGAGCGTTTGGCAGAGACCAGACCATCGACGTTAGGCCTGAAGTCGCGTGTAGTGGCAAGCCGCAAGGTTGCTCTCAGATGCTTATCAGTCAGTCTTGATCGCAATTCTGTTTTGTTGATCTTCATTCTGAAAAAAACTGTTCGCAAACGTACGCACTCCCAAACATCGCTAGAATTCTAGCAACTGCGCAGAATACGTTTGGAAACTTCTCTCTGGGAAGAAACTGGTAGAAATGTGGAACACCAACATCAGCTTATTTTTGCATCAGAACAGTGTCACACTGCAGGTCCAGTAGTTCCATTTGGACTTCCTCTGGAACGTTTTTCACTTCAACTGCGAACGGAGTGGCAACAAGGAAAAACTGTGGTTCGAGAGCAGTGAATTGATGACAGCGGTGTTCAAAATCTTCCAGTAGTCTGGAGAGGATGTCTACGTAGTCTTTCAGGCGCTGTGGTTCAACTGTAATGTTCAGTAGAAAAGACAAATGAGCCAGGTTTCCATCTGCCAGCTGAGTGGCCCACAAAGTCAGCTTGCATCTGAATGATTTGATGAGGTCAAACACCACTGTAATCATCTGCTTTGTGCCTTGTAGTTGTGAATTGAGTGCATTGAGATGTTGCGTGATGTCAGTAAGAAAAGCAAAATCCGACAAAACATTGGGTCACTGAGCTGAGGTATGTCTCCGTCTTTCATTGCCATGAACAATGCTATTTCCCGTCTCAGTTCAAAAAATATCTGCAGCACTTCTATACGATTCAACCATCTGACTTCCGTATGATACAGCAACTCTCCATATTCCGTTTCTAAATCAGCTAGAAATTACACAAACTGTCTGTGGTTGAGACCCCGTACACGTATGAAGTTCACCGTCTTCACGACAACATCCATCACGTTCTTCATTTGTAGACTTTTTCCACAGAGTGCTTCTCGGTGCAGAATGGCAGTGTATGGCTCCAAAAGGTCCCACCAAGCTGAGCTGATACCGTTTCTCTACCATTAATCCAAAAACACCAACCTTCTCTGAACGCATTGCTGGTGCATCTTCCGTAGCCACTGAAACAAGTTTTTTCACACGGTAGCCCACACCTGTCAATACAAGCTTCCAGTTCTTGAAACACGTCGCGTCCATTTGTCGTTCCTTTCATGGGTAGTAAGTCCAATAACTCTTCAACAATGTTCAAGTTTTCGTCGACCCCACGAATGAATACGGCACAGTATGCGGTGTCTGTTACACCAGTAGACTCGTCCAGTGCAATGGAATATACTACAAAGTCTTTTGCAGCGGCAATCAGTTGCTGTTGAACATTTGTCGCTGCCTTGGTGATCCTTCTTGCAACTGTGTTCGCAAACCAACTTATGCCTTCGAAGAGTTTCTTGCTCTCGGGGCAGATAATTTCACGCCTGTAGCATACACTCTTTTACAAACTGGCCTTCAGTGAATGGTCGTGATGCCATCTCGCTAACAACAAAGCTTCACAGAATCTTCGCTTGCAAGGGCGGACACCTCATTTACTAATTTGTGCAGTTGTAAATCATTTCACGGCTTATATGTGGTCATTGTAAATTTTATCTAATTTTTTAGAATTCGCTGACGTTGCCGCGGGCCACACAAATTTGTTTCGCGGGCCATATGTTTGACACCACTCTGCATGAAATCTACCGGATATGCACAGTATGTCAGACTAGCAATTTTAGATAATCTTTAAGCATTGATTTGTAATTGAAAACAAAAAAGAAAAGAACAGATATATCGTGGTTGTACTTCGATGTCTCAGCACAGTTATCAACAGAGCTATTGGCATTTTCATTTAAACGGAACTAGAATAAACTACCTAAACTAAACTTCTGAGTTAGCGCTCTTAAGATCTATATTTACTAGATCTAGATCTAAAATATTAATTTGGAATAATTTAGATGTAATTTAGATTAGGTCTAAACTAGACCTAGAAATTCTAGATCTAGAATCTACAATAATTTTAATTAGAATATAAATCCAGATCTAGTTTAAAAAATCTAGATATACTATAAAAAATCTAGATCTTGTGTAAAAAATCTAGATTAGATCTAAATCTATCTATTACGTCTTTTTAAAATACGAGTCAGATAACGAGGTTTAATAAACATTATTATATCGAGTTGTTTTAGCATTTCATTTAAAGAATTCATTCCATATGACGTCAAGGAAAAAAATCCACTACGTCACACGCCCTAGTTAGACTAACACATGACTTCATCACTAGGCCTGCAAGCAAGCTTTCGAGGGATCATAGACATTGGTGCACTGAGTGAGTTCTTTTAGCATTTCATTTAAAGAATTCATTCATATGACGTCAAAGAAAAAATGTATTACGTCACAATGGGCTAGAAACAATTTTTTTTATTAACACGAGATATTTAACGAGGGTTCATAGCCTTTAGTGCACTGAGTTCTAATAGAATTCATATAAAGATATATATATATATATATATATATATATATATATCATGGGCGTAGCCAGGATTTTTTTTCGGGGGGGGGGGGTTGGGGGGGATTTTTTCTCCCCCCCCCTCCGCGAAAAAAAGATATTATGTATGTGTGTATGTGTACATGATCTTTATTACATTCTGACCCTTCATTCTTTTGGAAGACGTTTATTGCGCCCTAGAATGTTTCTTCCTGGAGTTAGTGGGAAAATTGTAGACCTCCCGCCATTGACAACAAGGGGGTCTGTTAGAGCGCTTGGAGCTCCCCCAGCGCGGGGCGAAGCCCTGCCGCCAAGCACTATTTCTGGTATTGAAAGCCAACAAAATGAATATTCTGAGGTATCTACAGTACATTTTCCTGCTTTTAAAAAGTTTTATTTCAAAAACCTAAAATGCTATTCTTACTGCCTTACTGGCGCCAAGTTGTACTAGGATGTCATCGCAACCCTTAGTATGCGTAATTCATCTTGTCGGAGAACATGTCCCGCAAACCTCATGCGACGCTCTTTCACAACCTTACTAATGTGTCGACTCTCGATTCGGCAAAGGATTTCCTTGATTTAGACCAGATCTCTATAACTGACTCCTAAAATCTGTCTTAGCCATCTTTGTTGAGCCACATTTATTGTTTTTCAATTTCGGCAGATGGCTATTCAATGCACTTTATTAATGAAGCCCCGCCACTGGTAGAAATGTGTAACCTCTCTTAAATATGCTCTTGGAATTAGGTGACTGTAGCTTGCTTTAGATTTTATATCGAAAAGGGAAGTTTTATCGTCAAAATGATCTGTTGTGGATTTTAAACTAAAAAATCTCTGGAGTTATTTTTTTTTTAATTCAAAACCCCATTTAGCTACGGTCATAGAATTTGGTAACTGTAGTTTGCTTTAGAAAAATATTGAAGATTGAGGTTTTCAGCCTTAAAACTCTCTGTAGGGGGATTTTAAACTCAAAACCATCTGGAGGGGTTTTAAACTTTTAAGAAAAGCCATCAGTAAGAGAGGGCTTTAAACTCAAAATCTTCAATTGGCTTGGCTACGCTCAAATAATTTTAGTGTGTTATTTGTTTTGTTTTTTTTATTAAAGAGGTATTTTTTAGCATCAAACCCCGATGAATGGGGGTTTAAACTCAAAACCCTTTTTGGCAACTCTCATAGCATTTTTAGTGCGTAATTTGCTTTTTTTTTATATTGAAGAGTTATTTTTTTAGCTTCAAACTCCACTGGAGGGGAGTTTAAATAAAAAAAAAAACCTTTGACTACACTCATAGAATTTTGAGTGTATAATTTGCTTTGTTTTTAATATTAAAGAGGTATTTTTTACCTTCAAATCCCGCTGAAAGGGGTTTAAACTCAGAACTTAGTTAAAACCCATTTACCTATGCTCATAACATTTTGAGTGCGTAATTTGCTTTTTTTTTGGATATTGAAGAGGTATTTTTTAGCTTCAAACCCTACTGAATGGGGGGGGGGGTTTAAACTCAAAACACTTTGGCTACGCTCATAGTATTTTGAGTGTGTATTTTGCTTTATTTATATTGAATGGGGGGGGGGGGGTTTAATCAAAATCTTCCTTAACTGTGCTCTTGGAATTTGTGGATTGTCGTTTGCATTTTTTTTGGTTTAGTTTTTAGAATAGAGATTTAACTGCAAAAACCCCTGGTAGAGGGTTTTAAACTCAAAACCCCCTGGTAGGGTTTTTTTAAAACTCAAAACCCCTTGGCTGTGCTGGGGCAAGTGATGGTTTAGTATTAAAATGTCACCCAAAATAAACAAAATCAAAGCAAAAAATGAGTTACTGAACTCCGATCCCCCCCTGCGGGGGGGGGGATTTCCTTTGGGGGGTGGGGGTTTGAACCCCAAGAACCCCCCCCCTGGCTACGCCCATGATATATATATATATATATATATATATATATATATATATATATATTAGGATTAAAGCCGCATTTGTTTTGCGTTTTGTCTGTCAGTCTGTCTGTCCGTCATGTTAATATCGAAAAAACAACTTAAAGTTATTGAAAATTTGATGAACTATTACTTTTCCTTCCAAAACATCACAAAAGTTTGAAGTATCTATAACAGATTGTACGGATGTTTGTATTTATAGTGAGAGAAAAAGAGAATTCTAGATAAATCTAATACCGTTAATTTAATTTTTGGAATGGTCTCGTATGAAAATTAGATGTACCATAGCCTTGTGGAGAGATTTTCATACCATACTTTGGTGTTAGGAAGTTGTTTTCCTTAAAAATCGGAACATAATATTAACCAAAATTATATTTTAAAACATTTTAGATTGAAATTAGATGTAATGTACTACAGAAGTGCGATGTTACAGAAATAGAGTGAGAATGTTTATCATAAAAATCCGGAACAACCGATATTAGTAAATGAGAAAGATTATGTTTTTTATTTATAAGAAACGGGAATTCAAACATTTATTTGTGTTAGTAGATTTTTCATATAAAATTCGGAAAAAATTTGGAGACGATTTAAAAGAAAATTTAAGTGATATAGTTTGATTTCTTTTTTAAAACCAAATCCGGAACATTCTTTACAGATAAAAAAAAGTCTGTTGTTTATCAGCACAAAAATTCAATGATAAATTAGTCTAAAAAGTGTTTTTCAATAATCGTTTCTAGTAAATTACTTTCTTATTTTAAAATATTGTTGATATTTTTGAAAAAAAAGTCATTTAACATAAAATAAGTTGAAAATACGGATTAATTTGATATCAATAATTAAGCTATAGTGACTTATTGTCCAATATATTGTTGTAACCCTGCCTTGCACCAGTGCTTGAGGTGCGCACTAGCGCACTAGTGAACGTAAACAGGAAAACACTAGTAGAGAGAGAATAACAGTGTATCAGGGATTGTGAAGAGTCTGAATGTTTTGGAAACTAAGAAGCCAGCTTTTGGTGCTGCCTGGAGGTTGCAGAAGGGACCTGGGGCGAAGCGGGGAAGGCTGTCGTTGGTCCACATTCGGGTTGCTGTCTAAAGGACTGGTAAATTATAAAGGACTGGTAAATTAGTAGAAAGACTCTGAGGAAGCTGAAGGATGCTATGTGTTTGTCCTAGTGAATAAACACCTGTCTTTATTTCCTGTTACACTGTGTTGTGTTGCCTGCCTTTACGTTGAGTGCCTACCCAAGAGTTACAACAATATATTTATCCAATACAAGGGTAATGTAAGTCAATGATGCTATTTCAAGTAATCATTTGACATATTTTTTTTTTATAAAACAATATCCGGAACAACTTCATAGTTGATGTAATATAATTCAGTATAGAGATTTTTATTTAGCATTTATTTGCTTTATTTACTTTAAGGACGGATTTTAAATGTAATATAAGTTGGAAGAGCAAACAAACATTTTTTTTACATTGATTAATTTTTCAAAAAAAAACATCCTGCTACTTAAAACTATTGCAATATTTCGGAAGGAGCATTAAAGGGAAACTCCGATGGTTTTGACAATTTTTGATATAATATGTGTTTTGATTTACAGATAATGAATATATTCTTCTTTTTTTTTATTTGCAATAATAACATAGTAATTGATGTTTTTCCGACGTAATTTTCCTGCGCATCCAAAACAGTCAGACTTTCACCAGGTTTCTATGTGACGTCACAAAGGTGTTTTAATCTACTGACTTATTGTATAACAGGAGACCATACAGCAAAGTTTACATTCTCGTAAAAAGAAATATATCTTTGTCTATGCAGTTAGATCTAGGATTTTGTAAGCAAAGAAAAATGCGTATTAAAATAGATTTACATGCTTGACTAATCACTTCAGTGTGTATTTTCTCGCCAGACCACTCAACACACAACAAACACTATCGCTTGGTTGTCTTGTCATGACCGACTACACGTAGTCTCGACTAGCCTTACACTGACCAGCTTGTTCGAATCATTCAGACACACGATCTATTTACTTCTTGGGATAGGGAGAGGCTTAGATGAAAATGTAACTTTTTTTTCTCGAGTTGGTTATCCTAATGCTTTTGGATCTATCTATACATGTTTATATATATAACTGTATCATAGCTCTGGACTAGGCCGTCACTAAGCCTAACAGCTACTGTAAGAATGAAGCGATACGATTGGTTAAATCAAGTTTTTCTTTCAGTATTGTTTAGGGAAGTGACGCATGAAATAACTTAAAACAAAATCTCGCAGAACCCCGTTTTTTGGGGGGCGTGAAGAATTTTCTGTCTAATTTATTAAATTTTCTGAGCATTTAAATAAAAAATGATATAATGTTTACTATTACAACTTTTTACGCAGAATTTAAATAAGTCAATAACTAAAATTTGAAAAACTATCGGAGTTTCCCTTTAAAGGTTAAATCAGATTTTCAATGGCTTTTAATGTTTTTTTTTAAATCTAAACGTGACGACAGACCGACCAACAGACAAAACGCACGAAAATAAGCGTCTTTTATTCTGATGCGGGTACTAAAAAAAATAAATAAAATCTGATTATTTTAATTTTTTTAGGGAACTGATTAGTACCATGTCCTGCCGCTGCTTGTCACGCTACTGCAAGAAAGTCGCTACATTAAAAGTCCATTTAAAAAAAATGTGTGTGATATTTACATACAAAGTGCATTCTTAGAAGTTATAAACAAACATAGATGTTTTCTTTAATTTTTAACAGCTAGTTGACCAGAAAAAACATTTTTGACTAATATTTATATTTGTTATGAACATTTCTTGTACATTTTATAAATATATTTGACTTAGTGACACTTTAAAATACAAAAAAAAATGTCTTTGTTAACACATTGTAACATTACCTCCCTTACATTTATGTAATTGTTATAGAATTGGTGTATTTTTATGAAGAAAATCACTTGCATAATTAATTCTATAAACTGAACGGTTTGATTAAAAAAAAAAGTAGCCGTTGCACCTAAACTTTTCAAGTCACATCGCATGGTGAAATAATATTTTTCATTTTTCTTCTAGTTTTCGAGATCTGAGAGTGACAGACGGACAGATGGACATTTGCACAAACCTTACGGGGCCGCTAAAAATGAATGGTGAATGTACAACCTGTACTGTATTAACAACAGTACTATGGGACAAGAGTGTAATAACAGATAAAATATAATGTGTGTATATAATTCACGCTTGACACCACACAATAACGGCTGACCAGTTGTACAGCAGCAGTCTGTATTATTAGGTCACATACGTGTGCGTGAGAAAATAAAGCAGAGTCTTTAAGACAACTTTTATTTACATAAACGAAATATAGGGTCAAGGTGGAATTATGGGAAGCTGGTAGAACTTACTATCAGGGCCAGAAAAAAAAAAAAACAAGAAAGATCGATGTCCAGTACTATAAAGGAACGTGGAGGTAGCTATCGGGGGTTGGTTGGCCAATGTTCACAGTCGCTAGTCATAATTGCAAGTGGATTGTTTATTGTGCTAATTCATTGCTGGATTATTATTATAGATTGACTGTACCTTCACATTGTCATTTTTTAACTGTTATCCTTGTGCACATGACTTATATTTTGAATTAATTATTGGATTGAACGGAGTTTAAAAACATAAAACTGAAGAAAGAAATATTCAGCGCTGGGTTTCACTGAGAATATAAAAAAGCACACACATAGATTTAAAAAAAAATGTATTAATGTAGGTCATCGCCTTTTTAAAACTCTTGATTTCAGCTTTTACCCAACAACACTCGCCTAATACTTTGTTTACAGACTTCCTTAGACTTTTGGAACCAAGTTGATTTTATTTTCGTGATTAGATACATTTCAATGATTGATAGTAAGCATAATCGAAGTGTTAAAAATAGATTAAAAGACAAGATCATTCGAACATCTGTCCAGTTGGAATAACTTTGTTCAAAAGTTTGAATTTCAAGCATATTTAGGAATAAAAGTCATCCATAAGTAATTACATTAAAAGAAATCAAGAAAGGATAAAAGCTGGAAATAAAGCAAGGTGAAAGTACTACAACAAATTTTATCAAACAGTTAAAATTGTTCCACAATGAATTTTTTTTAAAGTTTCAGTTAAACAATATCAGATTTTTAATATAGTTTTGTTCTATTTAACATAAAAAAAATACATTAACAAAAGACAATATCACTATTATACAACTTAAAATTGCATTACATATACAAAAATAATTTTAAAACAATTTTTTGTAAAGTCAAGTCAGTATTGAACTCGTATTTTTGCACCGTCAAATTTGTCCTAGTATATGGAATGAGGAATGTGCCTTAATCTTTGTGTCTTTCAGAGTATTTTATTAAATTCTGTCTTTGTATTTAAAGATTTTGGTTCAGTGTTTCATGTATGCTACTTTACTTTTGCGTCTTCTGTCCTGAAGGCTTTCTAAATTTAGTGATTTTACTAAAGGTGTTACTCTAGTCAAATGTGAATATTCGTTTGTTATGAATCTCACTGCTCTATTTTGTGTCTGTTCCAGTTTCTTAATGTTTTCTTGAGTTGAGGGGTCCCAAACAGAAGATGCATATTCTATTATTGGCCTAACCAAGGTTAAATAACATTTTAGTTCTATGTTCTTATTTGATTTATAGAAATTTCTTTTAATAAACCTTAATCAGCCCACCCTCCACCCAGTTTCCAGGAGCCATGAAGTTTTGACTTGTATTATATTGTTAAAAATAAAGGTTTAAAAAATCTTATAATAAACACACTTTTACACACATACCATACATATGTACATCATTTGACTTGTTCGGTTTAATTCTCTATAACTATATACTAATATACATATCCCATTGTTCTCGTCAATTGATTCTGAGCTACTTAGGCAAAATGTATTCATTTTCTTATCATACTCCGTCATCGCTTCCCATTCTTCCTTTATTACTGAACAGAATTCATTCTTGCTATTTCCTTGCGAATGTCCTGGAGGATTATACGTTCAACGCCTGATAAACTTGTGCAGCGCAGGAGCTTAGCCTGGACAGCATATCTAAACCTTCAGCTGTTTTTTTCAACATCTCAGTCTGGAGATACATAAACATTAAAGAGGTATACAAAAATCATTTAGAAAACCAAAAAATAACATGAACAATCTAATTAGCTAGATACATTGTTATATATATATATATACAGTGCCTTTTTGAAGAAAAAATAGGTGCCGGTACTCAGTAATGCATCTCCTAACTTTTAACTACTAAGAAATTAATAATAAACGTTAAAATAAATTTTGAAAAAGGTGCCGGTACGCCGTACCGGTGCGTACCGTCACAAAAAAGCAATATATATATATATTTTACGTCGAACAAGGTTGCAAGATTAATTTGTGTGGTGTGTGGAAACGCAAACTCAGAATCCGGCCGCGAATGGGTCCATTTCGGCAATAATAATGTAAGTGGTAATTTAAATTATAAACTAAATTATAACAATAATATTAAACAACGATAACTCAACTATCAGATCACAATGTATTCAGTATGAATATCAGAAGCTATGAACTGAAAACTATCAACAACCACAAGCCTATCTCCAACAATCCATAACAACAACCCTATCTCCAACTATCAACAACCACAAGCCTATCTCCAACAATCCATAACAACAACCCTATCTCAAGTTATCAACAACCAAAACCCTATCTCAAGTTATCAACAACCAAAACCCTATCTCCAACTATCAACAACCAAAACCCTATCTCCAACTATCAACAACCAAAACCCTATCTCCAACTATCAACAACCAAAACCCTATCTCCAACTATCAACAACCCTATTTCCACTAATACGTATCGAAAGTGTTGCCGCTATGATTGTATTGTTCGGCCAACTGACGACATGATATCACAGGAGACGGAGTTTTATTAGTATTGTTATCATTACATTGTTTACATTCATATATATTCAATAAATTTATTGTTATGAAAATATGATTCAATGTGAGCTTGGCCTTATTGGTGTTGGTGAATGATTATCTAACTGATGTTTTGTTCAGTTCTATACTATGAAACGCTGCTTATTAAATGTCGTTTTCAATTATTTTCGACAAATGCATCCTTTCTCTTTGAAAACAAAAGTTAATAATTAGTCTCTAATGTAAGTAGCTTATATAAAGTAAAACATTTTCTGCCATAATACAACTATTTTCATAATAATATTTTAGAAAAAAAATATTTGTAGAAATCTTTTAGAAATATACTGAACGATTATGCCCCTTATTCCTCTAGTCTTCCATGTTGTTTTGTTTTACTAATAATAGTGTCATAACTTAAGTGAGGCAACTCAACGAGACATAGACCTTTATTTACGGTACACAAAAACAACATCTATCTTAGGCACAATCTCTCCATATTGGCTCTCTACTTGGCGGAAATCGTTCTTCTCTCCTCTCTTCCTAATGTTGACATCCTTCTCAGTCTAGTCTATCACAGTGCGCACCTTCTAGTACTAGTCTGGGTGGCGGTAAGCATGGCAGAGTTATAACATTGCCCCCTTCTTAGAGCTTTTCGTCCCGAAAAGAAACAGTGCAGTGGAGCTTTGACAGTTCAGGCGGAGGTCGATCGGTGGGAACCACAGACGGTAGGGTGCCTGTTGCCCACGAAGCCATCTGCACAGTTTTCCGCGGCCGACGCTTCCTCTTCTTCCAGTTGGCCAGTCTACGCTTGAGACGATATCGTGGTCGCTGCTTCGACCTCTTGAAGATAGTCGCTGATGCGAGCCAGCTGACACATGGAGAGTTAGTGGAGGTCAGGATTGCCAGCCACGTAACACAAATGGAGGTTGTGGCGATCACTGTAGATTCAAGGGTTGTTGTTCCAATACGCTGAGTCAGCGGACTCTTTCCATGGACGTCTCGTGACACAGTTGTAGGCCCACAGGTAGCCATGGTTTCAAGCACATAGTCTTTCTCAGCCTCATCTGTAAGGTACGCCCATGGAGCACCCTTGTAATGTTCATCCACCACTGCATCAGGTTTCGCTGGAATTATTTCCCCATCGTTCAAGTCACTCTCACTGATGTGAGCAGAAGTACACATTTCTGTTAAGTTCAGATCTTGTAGCTGGGTTTCTTGGCATGGTCACTGTCTCCGCAGGACGCACATATACAGTTCATGTCAATCGCCTGGATGCAGCTGCCAAAGTCCAATTCGTTGTTTCTGTCTCGGCCATTGTTGGGGCCCGTATTCGCCATTTCACCCAATGACATCGAAGGCAAGGAATCAGAAACCGTCTTGAGGCTTTCATGGTTCGAGTTCCCGTCAAAGGTACTGACAGATAAACAGAAGTCTTTAAGGTCCAAAGCAGCCAGCTTGGACGCAGACCCAACGTTGTCTTGATCTGTCCGGCTCATTGAGGTACTCGTTTCAGGTACACCAGGAACAAAAACTTCAGGCACATAACAGACTTCTCTTGTTTCTTCATTTGTCTCTCTCCTTTCGATTCGGCACATCCCGTTGAGATCGTCGCAGCAATCGTTGTCACGTTTCTCATCTTGAAAGTCACCCCCGCAAGACTTGTCCACAACACAGTCACAGACGGCGCTCCAATCCCCAGTGCCTCCATCACCACTGTTTGTGCAGCCACAGTCCTGACCAGATAACTGCCCTTTCACTAACGAGTTTATTTCCTCTTTCACTTGCGACACAATTTTATCACTTTGGTCTATTTGGCCTTCTACTTGCAATACACTTTCATCAACCTTGTTCAACATTATAATCCTACTCATGTTCCCCATCATGATCCTAATCGTGTTCATTTGTTCCTTAATTGCATCCCCACAGTCCTGGATCTTGCCAATGACATCAACAATCCCAGGTTCAATTTCAAATTGATAGGTCTCCGGATCTTCATCTTCATTGATCAGAGCTTGCCGCAGACGAGCCGTGAGCGTTTCCCTGCTACCGACGGGTTTTAAACCTCGGTCCCGAAGCTCTTGTCTTAGCTCTTTAATTAAGAGCTGATGTAATAGCTTCAACGATGCCATAGAGATCGAATCCTACCTCCTCTCGTTGAGTTGTCTATAATCCCACTTCTGACACCAAATGTAATAACTTAAGGGAGGCAAACTTTACGAGACATAGATGTTTATTTACATGACATCACAGTTACACAAAACAACATCTATCTTAGGCACAATATCTCCATATTGGCTCTGTACTTGGTCGGAAATCGTTCTCCTCTCTAATGTTGACATCCTTTTAGGGCTAGTCTATCACAGTGCGCACCTTCTAGCACTAGCCTGGGTGGCGGTGCGCATTGCAGAGTTATAACAATAGTATATAGATGTAAAAATGCTTTTGATGGGAAAAAAAATGCTTGCATATTAACATTCAAAAATTTTAAGTTTTGAATTGAAAAATGTAGTCGTTGAGCCAGAACTTTGCATGATCTAAAATATTATGATATCGGACATTCAAATATTTTCTAGTTTTTGCGATCTAAACTACTGTTCCCCTTTCGAATGCGATAAACATTGGAGGTGAACGTTAAGGAAGCATTAGTTTTATCTAGTTGGGACTTGTCTTAAATCAAGCCGATGTAGAACTTACCAGCTACAATAGTAGTTGAGGGAATGAAACTTAAACCTGAAACACAATTTGTGAATAAGTCAACTGTAGAAATAAGAAGAATAAATGTACACCTTGATGTAGTCGAAGATCGGATCGTTGAAGCAGGGATTAGATTTTTTTAGGTCAACTAAAGTGTCCACGCACTCTTGAAGACATGGGGCCAGAGGTCGGCAGTTTCTTTCAATGTTCTGGTAAGCAGATGTACCATTTAGCCATTCAGCTCGCCCGAAGTTGATCAAATCTGTGCATCCGTAATATGTGGCTGAATCACAGAAACTGAAAAACATTTCAATATGAATGTTAGTTCTTTCTTTTTCTTTCCTTTTTAAAAAAATTCTTCGTCTCATTCTCTTTTTTTTCAAATATTGGTTTTCTCTTCACTTTTTTTTTTTCTGTCTCTGACTCACTTTATTTCTTTTCTCTTTTGCGTATCTTTTTTCCAAAAAGCTCTATTTCTCTTTGTCTTTTAAAAAAGTTATTTAATGTGTAAAAATAGAGACGATTTACGATCAGAAGATTAAAGTAACGGGTCACGTTAACCTTGACAAGGTAGAAGATTCTATCAGGGCATCAGAGTTTTAAAAACGTTTCTATTTTTTTTTTTGAGATTTAACATTGTCAGACAGAGCACACCCTACTAATATCCTTTTTGTTCCTCTTTTGGGGACGCTAAAATGTCATATTACTTGATTATTAATGTCATCCAAAATGACACGCCCCCCCCCCCCAGCCTGAAAAAATTAAATGTAAACGTTTTGAAAAGTTATTTTTTGTTTTGCTATTTTAATGTTTCTTTGTTTCGCTCATAGACATCAATAAATATAGACTGGCCGAAAGAAGTAACTTCATGTGACTTGAAAACATGTAGAGTAGAGTCACTATTGCGGAACAGTTTGCAGCTACTTTTAGTTTTCAATTTTTTGCTCCGTAATGGTTAGACCTATGGAAAAACTAAAAGTATCTAGGCATTGCCCATCCATTTTCCGATAAAAATAGACGCATTGTTTAGTTTTTCAACAGATATTTAAATTTTACATTCAAATCGACTGAGATATGGTCAGTCACAATTACGGAACAGGATTTTTTAAGAAGTCACAATTGTGGAACACGGTAAAAATGTCGGAACAACGCCTATATAAAGCATATATTTATTAGTCTTATATAATACTTGAACTCCTTATCCTTTACATTAATTTTATTTTATTAAAGCTTAAGACAACACATTGTCACTTTTTGATTCTTTACCTCTTTAATTTAATTGACGTCACACTACCCTGATTTTCCTTTCAAGATTTTATTTTCCACTATTCTTTAATTCTTTTTTGTTATATTAATATTATATAGGCCTATATGATATTATTTGATATTATGATTTGTCCTCTTTTTGCTGGACGTCTGGTAATCATAAATTATATATTATATGTCATTTTATTCTCTAAATGTTTTTAAATTATGTATACTAATACAAACTCATATTTAAATTCCGATAATCTAAATACATATATGTAAATATTAAGCTAAATGCGCAGGTCAAATAAATGACATCTATAGTGTTCCACAGTTGTGACTATCTTTAAAAGGGTAAAAACTGGGTAAACACCACCCGATTTTTTTAAAATTAAATTACTGGTAGATGGCTATGAAATGAAGTTTTTCCACATCCATTTATAAACCGAAAATTAGGTGTATCATGCAGGTGATGTGTTATTATCATTTTTAAAAAGTCTTAAGCCCTGACCTATGCGGTTCTCCTGGTACGTGAAAAATAATGGACGATTCCACACCTGTCAACTTTAACATGGAGTCAAAATTAATTTTCTGCTGTGAAAGGAAAACCCTTATATTGGAAATGTAGAGAAATGGACCATTCGCAGTACCGTTACAGTAGTTTAGCAGAATTTTTCAAAATAAAGTAGATTTTAACTAATTTCGACGAGCTGTTCCGCAAACATGCCTGCTCCGCAATAGTGACTCTACTATATATCTTTTGTATTCGGATTTCCGAATTATGAAAAATTGCATGATCTTCATTCTTAGAGATTAAACTAATTATTCTGAATCATGGCGTGGACAAAAACAACATTGCCTTTGTCCAGCTACACTAGACTAGATATATCCTATAGTTATAGATGTCTCAAAACTTACTTGACGTCAGGACCGTAGGTAAAACAGTTCACGTTTTCCACATTTTCCTTTGGATAGTAAACTAAGAAGCCAGTGCACATCTCATCACTTGTTGATTGACCAGCCATCGTGGAACTGTTCCTCTTGCTAGTCGAGTACGTACATCGTGTCACTATCTCATCTCCTGGCCAGATTGGGAAAGGATTCTCTGTACTAGAAAAAAAGAATGTTCCTTTTAAACAATCATTGGATGTACATGTTTAAACAATCATTTGACGTACATGTTTAAACAATCATTTGACGTTCATGTTTAAACAACCATTTGACGTACATGTTTAAACAATCATTTGACGTACATGTTTAAACAATCATTTGACGTACATGTTTAAACAATCATTTGACGTACATGTTTAAACAATCATTTGACGTACATGTTTAAACAATCATTTGACGTTCATGTTTAAACAACCATTTGACGTACATGTTTAAACAATCATTAGACGTACATGTTTAAACAATCATTTGACGTACATGTTTAAACAATCATTTGACGTACATGTTTAAACAATCATTGGATGTACATGTTTAAACAATCATTTGACGTACATGTTTAAACAATCATTTGACGTACATGTTTAAATAATCATTTGACGTACATGTTTAAATAATTATTTGACGTACATGTTTAAACAATCATTTGACGTACATGTTTAAACAATCATTTGACGTACATGTTTAAACAATCATTTGACGTACATGTTTAAACAACCATTTGACGTACATGTTTAAACAACCATTTGACGTACATTTTTAAACAACCATTTGACGTACATGTTTAAATAATTATTTGACGTACATGTTTAAACAATCATTTGACGTACATGTTTAAACAATCATTTGACGTACATGTTTAAACAATCATTTGACGTACATGTTTAAACAATCATTTGACGTACATGTTTAAACAATCATTTGACGCACGTATTTGAAAGTAAATGCCACTAAATTCATTGCATATTATTCATATAATTAGAGATACCCATCGGATAAGTTTCGACAAAATGTCCCTTTCAGGATTGTCGCAACTAGTTCAGACATCATCCCACACTTCTTTGTAGGATGACTGCCTGGCCGTGTGGTACACGTTTTGGAATCTCGTCCGAATGGTCTTGATTGTCCTGGGTTCATACCCTGCCGGATGCCATCCCCAACGGGAGGGATGGTTTGGAACGAAATTATATTTAAATCTGAAGGAAAATCTAAAACAACAAACAAACGAGCATCCAACAGATGTAATTATGCCCTGGAGATCTAACGGGAATGTTTTGTGCGCGGTTGGTATGCCAACAGAAATTATAACCATTTAATCTAGCATGTGCATTGTATGTTTTTTTTTTCAAGGTAACAAATCTTCTGAAAAAGTTTAATTACATTTTAAACGTGTTCAATGATTTAAAAGGAAATATTGTAAAAATTCGCACTATTCAGGCTCTCTGCAAACTGCTTCACTCGACACTACCAACTCAAAGAACTTGACAACTCAGGGCTCCAAAGTAACGTAACAGTTCAATGTCCAATAAATCACAACCAATACTGTATAATTGGCACGTAACACAGACTGTACAAATATTTATCCGTTAGCAACCGTACCGCCGTATCAACTGGACTCTCCACCTTGTTCCGGGCTTGAATTGGGTTCAACAGTTCAGGGCTAACTTCACACACTGGGCTCGTTGTGTCTGACTCAATCGCAGATAAAGATCAAGACGCCGTCTCGTACTTGTGAGGTGTCTTGACTGTACTTGACAGTACTCCTCACCGAACGGTCGTTCTGCGCCGTACAGAACCACACCGCTGAACCACGTCGTCTGTAGTGAACCTTGCTGTAGTGAACCTTGCTGTAGTGAACCTTGCTGTAGTGAACCTTGCTGTAGTGAATAGTTTTTACTTGACACCTCCGTTCTTTATTAATGGTCTTCTAGATTCCGACGGAACGTCCCTCGACCATTCTGGTTGATCACATGGCTGGCTAGAGTAGTATTCACTTTAGATGTTTCTTGACACTTCGCCAGTCATTGCAGTTGACCGTCTCGGCTCGCCTAGTGCTGGCCTGGCTACCCCCATCTGTGTCACCCCCAGGTTTATAACACTATTCTTGAAAAAAAGCTGCCACACAAAGTGCACATAGGGTAGTGACGCGTTGTTGTTTGGTCAACATTTTGGAACTTTTCTTGAACCAAATTTCTTGAGGTCTCACAAACAAATTGTGTTCATATCTGTTTGTCATTACATCCTACTTTATGTCATGGTTTGATCTCAAGAGAGACTTTGTCTATTTCGCCTAAAATTAGCACTATAAATAGTTTGTAGTTATACAAGATTACAAATAGGTCATTGATAGTCACTGTAACACTATAAAGGGTAAAACTAAGTCAAAATCTTGTTTGTCTCTGGACTTAAACTGCTGAGTTTCATCTAAAACATATACTTGTTATAAGAAACTCAATAAGTAATGTGGCTAGTGGGAGTTTCTTTTCTTTCTAATCTCTGGAGCTCAAAATACATTTTACAGAGATGAATGTCTAAATAAAACTTTTATCGGACAAATTCGTTACTGTAAATAAAACAGAACTATTTCAATAGTGAAATGCTGGTTTGTCTTTTGGTTTGTCTTTTGATACTTAATAACTTAATGACGACGGAAACCACCTTCACTCACACACACACACACAGATAGATAGACACTGATATTTCACGTTTCGGAAATGAACATGAGGTACGTAATTCTCATGTTGCCAAGTTTTAAGTCAATGAAAAACTAATTTATTTAATGTCTCTCTTTAGTACTCTACTGTTTTTGTTTTCATAGATTCATGATTCTAATTCATATTTTGATGAGAAAATGTTTATTTTGATATCATTTTAGAAACGTTTTAAATAAAGAAAGAAAAAAATAAATGAAAGTTACTCACTAAAGCTTAAGTTCTGGGCTGTCATAATTATAGGTCATCTCATTGGTCAAATACAACACTTCCGTTTTATTTCTCACTATTGCGATGGACATTTGCTTCCCTAACAAAATATTTTCAATCAATTCCAACAAAAAATGAAGTAAACTATATCTATTGTATTGAGCATATGATAATTACCATATGTAATGATATACAGAGATCAATCAACGAGTTCATTTATAGCTCTATAGTTTGTTAAACACTTGTGGCTGGTAATAACAAACCAAATGATAAAGTCTCTTCTTCAAAGATCAACTTAAGTAACTATGACAATATGTAAATAAGAATGTCTCTGTTAAGGGCATGTCATATAAATTTCAACTTTTTCCGAGGCTGGCTAGTGACCAATGGGCCATTTAAGTTGTACTACGATATAGACCATGAGATCATAAAAATACACAGTCAGATAAAAGCAGTAGACAATACAAAACCCAAAAGAGAAATGTTATACTGGAATAAATGTAACCTAACACAACTACACCAAGCTGCATTAAACTTTCAACAAACATTCTTATTAGAAAAAGACATTAACCAACCAGTCGATGACCTCTGGAATTTCATTAAAAACCATCTTAAAAGCATTATAGAAAATCATATACCAACTAAATGTAAACGAAACAAAATAAATAAATGCTGGTTTAATAATAGACTAAAGAAACTTTATAAACAGAAGGAAAACCTATATAGAAAATTTAAAGAAACTAAGGCAGAAAGAGTTTACAAAAGTATATAAAAATTAAACACTTAACCCAAAAAGTAAGCAGACAGCTGCAGAGTGAATACATAAACAATGTAATATCTAAAGATAACAACAAAAACCTATGGTCATAATTAAGTCTAAGAAAATGGAAACAACAGGCATAGCGCCATTAAAAGATGAACATAACATAATACATAATGATAATGAAACTAAAGCAAACATCCTAAACAAATACTTTGCATCAGCATTCTCAGCCCCAGGAGACAAAGACATATTACTGAATTTGAACCAAGTAGACAACATAGAAGATATAGTAGTACAAGAAAATGGAATCCAAAAACTATTAGCCAACACCAAACCAAATAAAGCGTCTGGACCTGATGGTATTCCAGCTAGATTACTCAAAGAACTAAGCAATGAGCTAGCCCCAGTGTTCAAAATACTCTTTCAGGCTTCGCTGAACCAGGGCAGAATACCAAAGGACTGGAAAGAAGCTAATGTCACCCCCCCCCCCCCTATTTAAAAAAGGAGAAAAATCTGACCCAGGAAACTACAGACCAGTATCACTTACCAGTATCACATGTAAAATCCTAGAACACATAATCTGTAGCAACATCATAAACCACTTAGACAAACATAATGTCCTCACACCATACCAACATGCCTTTAGAAAATATAGATCATGTGAAACAAAACTAATAGGACTAATTGATGATTTTTCAAAAGGTTTAGATAATAGTGAAGAAATAGATGCTATCTTACTAGATTTTTCTAAGGCTTTTGACAAAGTTCACCACCATAGTTTGCTTAAAAAATTAAAATATTTCGGCATTAATGGTCCACTGCATCAGTGGATTAAAGATTTTCTGATAGGGAGAGAACAAACTGTAATAATAAATGGCTCTAAATCAACACCGATAACAGTAAACTCAGGTGTACCTCAATGAACAGTCTTGGGTCCACTACTATTTTTAACTTACATAAGTGATTTACCAAATTGCATTACTTCAGGAACAAAAGTCAGATTATTTGCAGACGATTGCATAATATATAGAACAATAAAAACAACACAAGACAGATATTTCACAAAGAGAATTAGATTAATTACAGAAATGGGAATCAAATTGGAGCATGCCTTTCCACCCAGAAAAATGTCAGTTGTTAAGAGTAACAAAAAAACTAAAACAAATTAATTCCACTTATCTTATTCATGGCAAACCAGTAACACAGACTAAAAATGCAAAATACCTAGGTGTTATAATACATGAAAAACTTTCATGGAATCCACATATTGATGAAACTATTAAAAAATCAAACAAAGCATTAGGATTTATTAAAAGAAATTTCTATAAATCAAATAAGAACATAAAACTAAATTGTTATTTAACCTTGGTTAGGCCAATAATAGAATATGCATCCTCCGTTTGGGACCCCTCAACTCAAGAAAACATTAAGAAACTGGAACAGACACAAAATAGAGCATTGAGATTCATAACAAACGAATATTCACATTTGACTAGAGTAACACCTTTAGTAAAATCACTAAATTTAGAAAGCCTTCAGGACAGAAGACTCAAAAGTAAAGTAGAAATTATACATAAAACACTGAACCAAAATCTTCAAGTACAAAGACAGAATTTAACAAGGTTACAAAGACAGTTTGTGTGGGAAAACAAACTTAGAATCGACCCTCGAAGTGGTCCTCCCAGGCAGGCTTCAATATTTTCAGAAAGAACATCCAAATGAAATTATATCAGAGACAAATGAGAGATAAGAATGGAGAAAGAAGGTTGACAGATCTTGTGTAGTGCCCCAACGGTGCAGCAGATCAAAGGATAGGTGCAAGTGAATGCAAAGTTAGATGTGAACCTGGCCTAACTAGTTCCCCTATTCAGACCTTGTGGTCTATAGGGCAGATGATGTAAAGTTCATCTGTTTTTTGTGGCCTACGGTTAACGAGGGTGTCATGTAGCCAGCACAACGACCAACCGCCTTTACTTTTCCCCAACTAATGTCAGGTACCCATTAGAGCTGGGTAGACTCAAAGGCGCCCAAGGATTCCGAAGTTGAAAAAAAAAAAAATCCGCAAAAAAAAGTTCTAGAAAATAAAGTTTATAAGATTACTATTCGTTTTAAGTTAGGTCTAACTTATAATGCATACTAATTAGCTTTTTCTCTTTAAAAAACTGCTTGCATAACTGATTTTAAAAATTAGATTTTTCGCTTTCAGGAAAAAAAAAAGTAGCCCTTGCATCAGAACTCCAGACTCACTCATAATTTACATGTGACAAAGTTTATACCAGATTGTTCTTATTTAATGATTTGATTGCTAGGGGAACAAAAGAGTGTTTGTGTCTGTTTGTCTTTGCTATCGGTGTCTTGTATCTCTTTTGTGATGGTAAAATCACAAAATCCTGACACAAAGGGTGATTCTTTATTTCGAGGATCTTGTTAGCTTTCTTAGAGATGTTTGTCTCAAACAACTGCCCAAATGGGGTTTGTTTTTTGCCAATGATTTTGCGAGCAGCATTTAGGATTCTATAAAGTTTATTTTTATTTTTAATGCTCAGATTGCCATACCAGGCAATGATATTGAAACTTAAAATATTGCAGATGTGAGCGTGATAAAACATAGCCAAGGCCTTTTCGCTAACATTAAACGAGGACAGTTTTCTTAGTAGTCGTAATCTTTGCTGCCCTTTTTTGCTGATATAATCAGTATTTGCAGTAAAATTTAGTTTATTGTCTAGGATAGTACCCAGGTATTTAAAGGTTTGCACAATTTCAATAGTCTCTCCAGCTACAGAAACAATATCATTTTCCTTCTTGTCCCTACGAAAATCGATTATCATTTCTTTGTTTTTTTTTACATTTAATAATAAAAAATTATCTTTACAGTATTTTTCAATGTGTTCTATTTCTTTGAAATACTCATTTACGTCTGAGCTCTTTGAGAGCAGGGCAAGAAGAGCCGCATCGTCAGCGAATTTTGTGAAGGAGCAACAAGAACTATCGGATTGAAAATCATTGGTGTACAAAATGAACCACAATGGCGATGTCACAGCCCCCTGGGGCGCCCCTGTGTTAACTATGCGTTCATTAGATATAACATTGTTTACCCTAACCCTCTGAGCTCTCTGGGTCAAAAATTCATTAGCCCATAGTATTATGTATGGGATGCAACGCTTTCATCTTTTCAATGAGTAAATGAAGTTGTATAGTGTTAAAAGCTGATGAGAAATCAATAAAGAACAATCTTACATAAGTGTTCGGTAAGTCTAGATGTTTGTAGACACAGTTTAAAATATTTAGGATGGCATCGTCTACACCTTTACCCTTTTGGTAAGCGAATTGTAATGGGTCTAACTTATTACATAGATCATTTGAATGAAACATTTTAACCAATACCTGCCAGGTGCATATGATTCCATGCTGATGTTACATTCATATAGTTCTTGATTATTGTTCTCGTACATTGCGATGGGCAAGTTGATGTAATGCTAACTGAAGGTTGCCTAGGGGGCAATACAAATTGCCAGGGTCCAACAGAGTAGGTGCCAGCCTCATAAGGTCTCCTATAGTGCGAAAGAAAAAAAAAAGGAATAGTGTTCTTGTTTAAACGGTTGCTGTTTGATAAGCTCGCGACCATTAGATGGTTTAAAATTATGGACATATTTACAAATATGTTGAAAGAAAAATAACCATTAACATTATGTATGTGTTAGCATTGCTTGTATAGTAGTGAACATTTTCTAATGCAATTAGATCATTAGAGCTATAACGTTTAATTAGTCATAAAAATAGGTTCTACTTTTTGTTAGTAAAGTATGCCATCATTCCAGAACTATCGATCCAGTCAGATCTGATATCAGGATTATTCCAATGGACCTGCAAGAAATATAATCTCGAGTAAACTACAATGCCTTTAGTCATAGTACCACAAAGACTTAAGAGTTAAACGTATTAGAAATATTTTTAACATGCCTGATTGATTTTTTTTCTGAAAGTTTATATATATCATTCTAAAACCTTAAATTCGAAATATTTTACTGTGGTACTCGTAAGGAAACTTGTGCCTAGAGCTTGTAGCCTTGTTAAAGTTTGTATTGAATTGAGACCAAATCTAACTTAACGTATAGCATTAGACTCCTATATTCATATCATTCTATAAACTCTCCAGCAGCTTACCGAAATGGCGAAAGTTTTAAATCCTTTGTTCCCTATGGTGATTCCAGTCATTGCGTGATAACAGTCTCCAGTCAAACCAACAGACCAAACACTCAACTCGGTAGTACAACTTGGTGAGGGATGAGCACCACAGATGAATGGTTGCTGGTTGACAGACACGCTGTCATCTGGGGAACATGGAGATGTGTTGAAAACATGTTGCTGTAAGAACTTTTAAAAAATGCAATTATTAAAAACAAAGAGTGAAGGGAGAGCATCGTTCTGTTTGAAAACAAAATTAATTAATTATCACTAATTGATTAACTGATTTTGGATAATTTTTTTATTGATTCATTTGTTGTTGTCAGAGCCAGCCTAATGTTATTGGAGGCCGTAGACGAAGTAACTAGGGTAGCGCTAATTGAAATAGAAAAACAAAACTTAAGACCGAACTCTACACAATGAATTAGAAACTGTCCTGCATCTATAACCAAATCAACAAATACGTTTAAGATGTTGTAACTAAAATCGATTATTGTCATTGAGCTAGAATGACATTTCGACATTAATAATAAGATTTGTCATCGAGTCCAAAGATTAATTTGAAATTCAGTATTTACCGTGCTACGCAGCCCCAGCTGTGACCTACATATTTTGTTGTAATCGAGCAAGCATAACCATTGTCCGCCAGTGGTCGATTAAGATTTTCTATTCGCCGTCTGCGTCTGTCCTCGTCTGCGGATTTGTTTTAGGTCTCAAATGTGTATCCTGCGGCCCTTGTGAGTGACCTCCAGCTGTCTCATTCTGAGACCGCATGCAACCAGGTGCTCTCTTCTATGTCAGCTAAGGCAAGTTGGCGCCTAACTGATCTTTAAAGTTTGTTTGTAGTGCGGTCTTGCCACCGTATGTTCATGATGGAGCTCAAGCATCTTTGATCTTCTTTGGTCTAACAAGTTGATCTAAACTTTCGCAAACATTGAAACACAGTAAAGAATTAGAGCTAGGCTAGTCGACGTAGAGCCATAGAGTTCTGCTATGTTTGAGAGCTAGGCTAGTCGACATAGAGCCATAGAGTTCTGCTATGTTTGAGAGCTAGGCTAGTCGACGTAGAGCCATAGAGTTCTGCTAGGTTTGAGTTTTGATCCAACTAGAGCTAGGCTAGTCGACGTAGAGCCATAGAGTTCTGCTATGTTTGAGAGCTAGGCTAGTCGACGTAGAGCCATAGAGTTCTGCTAGGTTTGAGTTTTGATCCAACTAGAGCTAGGCTAGTCGACGTAGAGCCATAGAGTTCTGCTAGGTTTGAGAGCTAGGCTAGTCGACGTAGAGCCATAGAGTTCTGCTAGGTTTGAGTTTTGATCCAACTAGAGCTAGGCTAGTCGACGTAGAGCCATAGAGTTCTGCTAGGTTTGAGAGCTAGGCTAGTCGACGTAGAGCCATAGAGTTCTGCTAGGTTTGAGTTTTGATCCAACTAGAGCTAGGCTAGTAGACGTAGAGCCATAGAGTTCTGCTAGGTTTGAGAGCGAGGCTAGCAGACGTAGAGCCATAGAGTTCTGCTATGTTTGAGAGCTAGGCTAGTCGACGTAGAGCCATAGAGTTCTGCTATGTTTGAGAGCTAGGCTAGTCGACGTAGAGCCATAGAGTTCTGCTAGGTTTGAGTTTTGATCCAACTAGAGCTAGGCTAGTAGACGTAGAGCCATAGAGTTCTGCTAGGTTTGAGTTTTGATCCAACTAGAGCTAGGCTAGTCGACGTAGAGCCAGAGAGTTCTGCTAGGTTTGAGTTTTGATCCAACTAGAGCTAGGCTAGTCGACGTAGAGCCATAGAGTTCTGCTAGGTTTGAGTTTTGATCCAACTAGAGCTAGGCTAGTCGACGTAGAGCCATAGAGTTCTGCTAGGTTTGAGTTTTGATCCAACTAGAGCTAGGCTAGTCGACGTAGAGCCATAGAGTTCTGCTAGGTTTGAGTTTTGATCCAACTAGAGCTAGGCTAGTAGACGTAGAGCCATAGAGTTCTGCTAGGTTTGAGTTTTGATCCAACTAGAGCTAGGCTAGTCGACGTAGAGCCATAGAGTTCTGCTAGGTTTGAGTTTTGATCCAACTAGAGCTAGGCTAGTCTACGTAGAGCCATAGAGTTCTGCTAGGTTTGAGAGCGAGGCTAGCAGACGTAGAGCCAGAGAGTTCTGCTATGTTTGAGAGCTAGGCTAGTCGACGAAGAGCCATAGAGTTCTGCTAGGTTTGAGAGCGAGGCTAGCAGACGTAGAGCCATAGAGTTCTGCTATGTTTGAGAGCTAGGCTAGTCGACGTAGAGCCATAGATTTCTGCTATGTTTGAGAGCTAGGCTAGTCGACGTAGAGCCATAGAGTTCTGCTAGGTTTGAGTTTTGATCCAACTAGAGCTAGGCTAGTAGACGTAGAGCCATAGAGTTCTGCTAGGTTTGAGTTTTGATCCAACTAGAGCTAGGCTAGTCGACGTAGAGCCAGAGAGTTCTGCTAGGTTTGAGTTTTGATCCAACTAGAGCTAGGCTAGTCGACGTAGAGCCATAGAGTTCTGCTAGGTTTGAGTTTTGATCCAACTAGAGCTAGGCTAGTCGACGTAGAGCCATAGAGTTCTGCTAGGTTTGAGTTTTGATCCAACTAGAGCTAGGCTAGTCGACGTAGAGCCATAGAGTTCTGCTAGGTTTGAGTTTTGATCCAACTAGAGCTAGGCTAGTCGACGTAGAGCCATAGAGTTCTGCTAGGTTTGAGTTTTGATCCAACTAGAGCTAGGCTAGTCGACGTAGAGCCATAGAGTTCTGCTAGGTTTGAGTTTTGATCCAACTAGAGCTAGGCTAGTAGACGTAGAGCCATAGAGTTCTGCTAGGTTTGAGTTTTGATCCAACTAGAGCTAGGCTAGTCGACGTAGAGCCATAGAGTTCTGCTAGGTTTGAGTTTTGATCCAACTAGAGCTAGGCTAGTCTACGTAGAGCCATAGAGTTCTGCTAGGTTTGAGAGCGAGGCTAGCAGACGTAGAGCCAGAGAGTTCTGCTATGTTTAAGAGCTAGGCTAGTCGACGAAGAGCCATAGAGTTCTGCTATGTTTGAGGGCTAGGCTAGTCGACGTAGAGCCATAGAGTTCTGCTAGGTTTGAGAGCGAGGCTAGCAGACGTAGAGCCATAGAGTTCTGCTATGTTTGAGAGCTAGGCTAGTCGACGTAGAGCCATAGATTTCTGCTATGTTTGAGAGCTAGGCTAGTCGACGTAGAGCCATAGAGTTCTGCTAGGTTTGAGTTTTGATCCAACTAGAGCTAGGCTAGTAGACGTAGAGCCATAGAGTTCTGCTAGGTTTGAGTTTTGATCCAACTAGAGCTAGGCTAGTCGACGTAGAGCCATAGAGTTCTGCTAGGTTTGAGTTTTGATCCAACTAGAGCTAGGCTAGTCTACGTAGAGCCATAGAGTTCTGCTAGGTTTGAGAGCGAGGCTAGCAGACGTAGAGCCAGAGAGTTCTGCTATGTTTGAGAGCTAGGCTAGTCGACGAAGAGCCATAGAGTTCTGCTATGTTTGAGGGCTAGGCTAGTCGACGTAGAGCCATAGAGTTCTGCTAGGTTTGAGAGCGAGGCTAGCAGACGTAGAGCCATAGAGTTCTGCTATGTTTGAGAGCTAGGCTAGTCGACGTAGAGCCATAGATTTCTGCTATGTTTGAGAGCTAGGCTAGTCGACGTAGAGCCATAGAGTTCTGCTATGTTTGAGAGCTAGGCTAGTCGACGTAGAGCCATAGAGTTCTGCTAGGTTTGAGTTTTGATCCAACTAGAGCTAGGCTAGTAGACGTAGAGCCATAGAGTTCTGCTATGTTTGAGTTTTGATCCAACTAGAGCTAGGCTAGTCGACGTAGAGCCATAGAGTTCTGCTATGTTTGAGTTTTGATCCAACTAGAGCTAGGCTAGTCGACGTAGAGCCATAGATTTCTGCTATGTTTGAGAGCTAGGCTAGTCGACGTAGAGCCATAGAGTTCTGCTATGTTTGAGTTTTGATCCAACTAGAGCTAGGCTAGTCGACGTAGAGCCATAGAGTTCTGCTATGTTTGAGTTTTGATCCAACTAGAGCTAGGCTAGTCGACGTAGAGCCATAGAGTTCTGCTATGTTTGAGTTTTGATCCAACTAGAGCTAGGCTAGTCGACGTAGAGCCATAGAGTTCTGCTAGGTTTGAGTTTTGATCCAATTAGAGCTAGGCTAGTCGACGTAGAGCCATAGAGTTCTGCTAGGTTTGAGTTTTGATCCAATTAGAGCTAGGCTAGTCGACGTAGAGCCATAGAGTTCTGCTAGGTTTGAGTTTTGATCCAACTAGAGCTAGGCTAGTCGACGTAGAGCCATAGAGTTCTGCTATGTTTGAGAGCGAGGCTAGCAGACGTAGAGCCAGAGAGTTCTGCTAGGTTTGAGTTTTGATTCAACTAGAGCTAGGCTAGTCGACGTAGAGCCATAGAGTTCTGCTAGGTTTGAGTTTTGATCCAACTAGAGCTAGGCTAGTCGACGTAGAGCCATAGAGTTCTGCTATGTTTGAGAGCTAGGCTAGTCGACGTAGAGCCATAGAGTTCTGCTAGGTTTGAGTTTTGATCCAACTAGAGCTAGGCTAGTCGACGTAGAGCCATAGAGTTCTGCTAGGTTTGAGTTTTGATCCAACTAGAGCTAGGCTAGTCGACGTAGAGCCATAGAGTTCTGCTATGTTTGAGAGCTAGGCTAGTCGACGTAGAGCCATAGAGTTCTGCTAGGTTTGAGTTTTGATCCAACTAGAGCTAGGCTAGTCGACGTAGAGCCATAGAGTTCTGCTAGGTTTGAGTTTTGATCCAACTAGAGCTAGGCTAGTCGACGTAGAGCCATAGAGTTCTGCTATGTTTGAGAGCTAGGCTAGTCGACGTAGAGCCATAGAGTTCTGCTAGGTTTGAGTTTTGATTCAACTAGAGCTAGGCTAGTCGACGTAGAGCCATAGAGTTCTGCTAGGTTTGAGTTTTGATCCAACTAGAGCTAGGCTAGTCGACGTAGAGCCATAGAGTTCTGCTAGGTTTGAGTTTTGATCCAACTAGAGCTAGGCTAGTCGACGTAGAGCCATAGAGTTCTGCTATGTTTGAGTTTTGATCCAACTAGAGCTAGGCTAGTCGACGTAGAGCCAGAGAGTTCTGCTATGTTTGAGGGCTAGGCTAGTCGACGTAGAGCCATAGAGTTCTGCTAGGTTTGAGAGCGAGGCTAGCAGACGTAGAGCCAGAGAGTTCTGCTAGGTTTGAGTTTTGATCCAACTAGAGCTAGGCTAGTCGACGTAGAGCCATAGAGTTCTGCTAGGTTTGAGTTTTGATCCAACTAGAGCTAGGCTAGTCGACGTAGAGCCATAGAGTTCTGCTATGTTTGAGAGCTAGGCTAGTCGACGTAGAGCCATAGAGTTCTGCTAGGTTTGAGTTTTGATCCAACTAGAGCTAGGCTAGTCGACGTAGAGCCATAGAGTTCTGCTAGGTTTGAGTTTTGATCCAACTAGAGCTAGGCTAGTCGACGTAGAGCCATAGAGTTCTGCTATGTTTGAGAGCTAGGCTAGTCGACGTAGAGCCATAGAGTTCTGCTAGGTTTGAGTTTTGATTCAACTAGAGCTAGGCTAGTCGACGTAGAGCCATAGAGTTCTGCTAGGTTTGAGTTTTGATCCAACTAGAGCTAGGCTAGTCGACGTAGAGCCATAGAGTTCTGCTAGGTTTGAGTTTTGATCCAACTAGAGCTAGGCTAGTCGACGTAGAGCCATAGAGTTCTGCTATGTTTGAGTTTTGATCCAACTAGAGCTAGGCTAGTCGACGTAGAGCCAGAGAGTTCTGCTATGTTTGAGGGCTAGGCTAGTCGACGTAGAGCCAGAGAGTTCTGCGAGGTTTGAGTTTTGATCCAACTAGAGCTAGGCTAGTCGACGTAGAGCCATAGAGTTCTGCTAGGTTTGAGTTTTGATCCAACTAGAGCTAGGCTAGTCGACGTAGAGCCAGAGAGTTCTGCTAGGTTTGAGTTTTGATCCAACTAGAGCTAGGCTAGTCGACGTAGAGCCATAGAGTTCTGCTAGGTTTGAGTTTTGATCCAACTAGAGCTAGGCTAGTCGACGTAGAGCCATAGAGTTCTGCTAGGTTTGAGTTTTGATCCAACTAGAGCTAGGCTAGTCGACGTAGAGCCATAGAGTTCTGCTAGGTTTGAGAGCGAGGCTAGCAGACGTAGAGCCAGAGAGTTCTGCTAGGTTTGAGTTTTGATCCAACTAGAGCTAGGCTAGTCGACGTAGAGCCATAGAGTTCTGCTAGGTTTGAGTTTTGATCCAACTAGAGCTAGGCTAGTCGACGTAGAGCCATAGAGTTCTGCTATGTTTGAGTTTTGATCCAACTAGAGCTAGGCTAGTCGACGTAGAGCCATAGAGTTCTGCTATGTTTGAGTTTTGATCCAACTAGAGCTAGGCTAGTCGACGTAGAGCCATAGAGTTCTGCTACGTTTGAGTTTTGATCCAACTAGAGCTAGGCTAGTCTACGTAGAGCCATAGAGTTCTGCTATGTTTGAGTTTTGATCCAACTAGAGCTAGGCTAGTCGACGTAGAGCCATAGAGTTCTGCTAGGTTTGAGAGCGAGGCTAGCAGACGTAGAGCCAGAGAGTTCTGCTAGGTTTGAGTTTTGATCCAACTAGAGCTAGGCTAGTCGACGTAGAGCCATAGAGTTCTGCTAGGTTTGAGAGCGAGGCTAGCAGACGTAGAGCCAGAGAGTTCTGCTAGGTTTGAGTTTTGATCCAACTAGAGCTAGGCTAGTCGACGTAGAGCCATAGAGTTCTGCTATGTTGGAGTTTTGATCCAACTAGAGCTAGGCTAGTCGACGTAGAGCCATAGAGTTCTGCTAGGTTTGAGAGCGAGGCTAGCAGACGTAGAGCCAGAGAGTTCTGCTAGGTTTGAGAGCGAGGCTAGCAGACGTAGAGCCAGAGAGTTCTGCTAGGTTTGAGAGCGAGGCTAGCAGACGTAGAGCCAGAGAGTTCTGCTAGGTTTGAGAGCGAGGCTAGCAGACGTAGAGCCAGAGAGTTCTGCTAGGCTAGTCAACGTAGAGCCAGAGAGTTCTGCTAGGTTTGAGAGCGAGGCTAGCAGACGTAGAGCCAGAGAGTTCTGCTAGGCTAGTCGACGTAGAGCCATAGAGTTCTGCTAGGTTTGAGAGCGAGGCTAGCAGACGTAGAGCCAGAGAGTTCTGCTAGGTTTGAGTTTTGATCCAACTAGAGCTAGGCTAGTCGACGTAGAGCCATAGAGTTCTGCTAGGTTTGAGAGCGAGGCTAGCAGACGTAGAGCCAGAGAGTTCTGCTAGGTTTGAGTTTTGATCCAACTAGAGCTAGGCTAGTCGACGTAGAGCCATAGAGTTCTGCTATGTTGGAGTTTTGATCCAACTAGAGCTAGGCTAGTCGACGTAGAGCCATAGAGTTCTGCTAGGTTTGAGAGCGAGGCTAGCAGACGTAGAGCCAGAGAGTTCTGCTAGGTTTGAGAGCGAGGCTAGCAGACGTAGAGCCAGAGAGTTCTGCTAGGTTTGAGAGCGAGGCTAGCAGACGTAGAGCCAGAGAGTTCTGCTAGGTTTGAGAGCGAGGCTAGCAGACGTAGAGCCAGAGAGTTCTGCTAGGCTAGTCAACGTAGAGCCAGAGAGTTCTGCTAGGTTTGAGAGCGAGGCTAGCAGACGTAGAGCCATAGAGTTCTGCTAGGTTTGAGAACGAGGCTAGCAGACGTAGAGCCATACAGTTCTGCTAGGTTTGAGAACGAGGCTAGCAGACGTAGAGCCAGAGAGTTCTGCTAGGTTTGAGTTTTGATCCATGTTTCGAAATTTTTTGTCTAAAACAATTCTTTTGAGTCCTGTGCAATCGGAAGCTGCCTAGTTTGTCTATGTTAAAGGCCTGTCCTGTTGACGTCGACACTGAATAATTGCGCAAAAATTTCATCTTGATTTGAGAAAGTGGGACGAAAAGTGTAAAAGAATCCACCCAGAATGACTTAATGTAAACTTTGTAAAACTCCTGTCACTTGCCTGTACATTTTACATTACAAGAAATCAAACAAGAAAGAGTTTCCGTAGGAGTTTGGGATCCCAGAGATATTTGATACCTAGTGCGGCATCTTCCTTTGATGTCATCCAAAAGGCACTGGCGGATCCAGAACTTTGGAGTGGGGGGGGGCGATTATTTTCCAAACCCTAACCCTAACGCCCAGTAAACCCTAACCCTATGCATAAACGTGCGTACAGCATATATGTATATTCGATATATGAGAATAAAATAAGACTGTTTCTCAATCTTCGGCAAAAAAAACAGAAAAAAAAAACAGTCTTTCTCTTGTAAGCTTGGGGGTCTGGGAGCGCGCTGTAAGCTTCTTCAGTGGGGTTCGGGGCGAAGCCCCGACGCCCAAAAGCGTTTTCTTGCATTTTTCTCTGCAGAAACGCATTCTTCTGACATCTACAGCTCATTATTTATCAGTGGGGTTCGTGGCGAAGCCCCGACGCCAAAAGCGTTTTCTTGCATTTTTCACGTCTAAAAGGTATTTTCTGACATCTACAGCTCATTATTTATCAGTGGGGTTCGGGGCGAAGCCCCGACGCCAAAAGCGTTTTCTTGCATTTTTCACTGCAGAAACGCATTCTTCTGACATCTACAGCTCATTATTTATCAGTGGGGTTCGTGGCGAAGCCCCGACGCTAAAAGCGTTTTCTTGCATTTTTCACGGCTGAAACGCCTTCTCCTGACATCTACAACTCATTACTTATTAGTGGTGTTCGGGGCATATCTCACTGCAGAAACGCATTCTCCTGATATCTACAGCTTATTATTCATCAGTGAGGTTCGGGGCGAAGCCTCGACGCTAAAAGCTTTTTCTGGCATTCTTCACTGCAATAACGCATTCTCGTGCCCTACAACTCATTATTCATTCTATTATAAAGTGCCTTTTGAATAATGAGAAAAATATACTAATATGAATTTATAGTCCCTTAATACATTGCAAATAAAACCGATTTGTTCTTTGAAAAGATTAGATACCCCACATATTTAGATTAAGGTTTTGAGGATCTCCGCCGAAAAAAAAAAATTCGATTAATAATATTCAATAAAATTCTAGCATACATTGTGAGTTATAGTCCTAAATTTATTTAACAAGAAAAATATGAGATAGAGTAAAGGTTGGAAAAAGTCGACTAGGAAAAGATTATCTGGCTTTTGAACTCATCTCAAACGTGACTGTTATATTGAAAAATTTCGTTTGAATTATAACTTTTCCAAAGCAAAGTCTTTCTTAAAATAGTTATGATAAATTCATGTCAAATTACACAAACTCTGTCTTGAAAAGGCAAGGGCGGTAAAATGAAAACTATTAATCCTCACTCCTTTTTATAATTTCTGCTATTGATTGCATTTTGCATTAAAGAATAGGGGTTGGGAGACTCGATATAAGAATTTACTTTATAGCATATATAAATTATATTAGTGACAGATTTTTTTAATTTTGTAATTTCTTACTATAATACAAAAAGAAAAAGTATTGATTTGTCCGATGGGAGGAAGGTGATTGCATGTATCGCCCTTCCACCTGTTTATATTATATAGATATTCGACTAATTTTGTTCACATACTATGATTTCTCCATAAAAGTAGGACCGCCCCCCCACTCAAAGGGTTTAGATGGGAAGGGCGGTGGAGGTATTTTCTCTTCCCCTTCCAATCGGCCAACAGGTGAACGAAATTATATAAAGACCGGTTAAAATACCAATAACAAGTTTTAATCATATAGATATTTAATTGATTCTCTTAGCAAACTGTGATTTCTACAAATAAATAGGACCGCCCCCCCACTCGAAAGTTTATGGTTGGGGGGGCGGATTGATGCCATCGCCCCCTCCCGACCCTACCAAATCGGCCAAAATACTAGAAGGGGGGGGCGAAATAATCTAAAAATAGGTTGAAACATAAATAATTAGTATATATTATTAACATAAGTAATAAATTCGCATACAAATTGTGTGAATTCTATACTATAATTCGTCCGCCCCCCCCCCTTCGGGGGGGGGGTCGGCCGAGTGGGGGGGGGGGCGATCGCCCCTACCGCCCCCCCCCCCCCCTGGATCCGCCAGTGCCAAAAGGACACATTTAACACTGGTCAATTTTTTTTTCAAACCATTTTATAAGTTTGTATTTCAGACTTGAGTGTTTCTCAAACTTTGTATTTCAGACTTGAGTGTTTCTCAAACTTTGTATTTCAGACTTGAGTGTTTCTCAAACTTTGTATTTCAGACTTGAGTGTTTCTCAAACTTTGTATTTCAGACTTGAGTGTTTCTCAAACTTTGTATTTCAGACTTGAGTGTTTCTCAAACTTTGTATTTCAGACTTGAGTGTTTCTCAAACTTTGTATTTCAGACTTGAGTATTTCTCAAACTTTGTATTTCAGACTTGAGTGTTTCTCAAACTTTGTATTTCATATCAACTATTTCCGTTCATCTCCCCTTCCCACCTATCAAGCAGCTCGGAGTTTAAAGAAGATCTGGAAACTTTAGCAGCTGAATCATGGGCCATCATCAATCTATAGTGCACAATCCACCATAGAAACGACCGGAACAGACCAATACTGAGTTGTGAACATTATTCCAAGACCAAAAGTCTCTGTCTGAAATGTAGACACTAAGGAGACGATGGGGAACTCTGAATTTGTTTATAGAAATTTTAGTTTGTAGATTTTAACATGACAACATTGACCTCTGTGTAAACGAAGAATTATCTAGTTGTGGATAAAAAGTTTGTAACTTAGATGACAAACAAGAAGGTTGACCCAAGTTAATTATTACCTACACATTTATTAAGATTGTAATTTTGCACTTTTAATATTAATATTTATACTTATTAAATGACCTCCAAAGGCCTACCTGTGCAGGCAAACAGTTTCATGTGGTGAATGACGTATTTATTGTCTTGAATCGGTTTTACTGCTATTAAATGATAATCGTCTTGGGGCGCCATCTTCCGAAAGTCAAAGTACTGACACATATACGTGGTTTCTTTGGCAGGTACTCGAGTTCCAGGAGCAATCGTGAAGTTCACTGTATGTACATCTGAAACGGAGAACATGTACAAGCTGTATCGTACATTTATCAACTAATACTTGTCCACTAACATTATGATAAGAATTTGTTTCTTTGTTAGAATTAATAGGCGCGATGGTTGAATGTAAAGCGCTTGGTTTCCGAACCGGGGTCCCAGGTTCGAATCCCGGTGAAGACTGGGATGTTTAATTTCGGGATGTATGGGCACCACTGAATCCACCCAGCTCTAATTAACATTAGTTAGGGAAAGAAAAGGTCTTTGGTCGTTGTGCTGGCCACATGACACCCTCGGTCGTTAACTGTAGGCCACAGAAACAGATGACCTTTACATCATATGCCCTATAGACCACAAGATCTGAAAGAGGAACTTTAGACTTAAGACCAAATTTTTGATTATGAAGTGGCTGGCCTAAGTCAGTTTGGTACCAGAGAGACTTTCACGTCATTTAATTATTAAAATTATTGTGTCATTGTGTCATTGTGTTGGCGACTTCAGAAATACATTTGATAGGAAGGACTCCAGGACATAAAAAAAAACTGCATCTCGATCTTCTATCAAAGAACTTTTTTTTTTAATTCATGAATTCAGTGTCATCTTTCTATTTCTCTATCCAAGTTATTTAATAAGTCTACATATGATGAATGGTAAATTGCGTGAAAATAAAAATTAAAAAATAGGAAACATTTGATGCATCAAACTGTAACATTTTTACTAAATTTATATGAGAGTCAGTGCATCTGAACAAATCTTTTTTATAAACACAAATTTGTGTATTTTTTGGTGCTATACTGTTGTGTTTTTATCTAATTGTCTTGAAAACATGGACAAAAAAAAATTAGATCAATAGACTCTTTTAGTCAACTATTGTAAAAACAAGTTTTTAATCTTCATCCTGACTAGGACACACTGACCTGTTTCATTGATTCCAGGACAGATAAACTCTCTCTGTTTACACATATCTTTCATCCATTCTTCTTGATTGTAATATCTTGAATGTGAAGTATTCTTAGACAAACAATTGGGTGAGTCCCATGGGTCACAGATACCTGAAACCAAGGAACGTTCAACGCTACTTTTAATTGCTGTAATGTAGGAACAAAATATAATAACACAACTAGAAATATAATTATCTCTTGCACCTAAAGACGTGTAAATTATAGACTTCACTTAATCAAGGAAGACAGACCGGTGTTCAGGTCTTGTATAACGTGCCTATACTTTGTAGTTCATTAGGGCTCATTTAGAAAGTTGGATATTGTTCTAATCAGATCATCAGTTGTCTATATACTTCAGTTCCTTGACATCATTTGAAAGTTCAAAGTTGCACAAACCTTTGTGTTTTTTTCTATTGTCTTTGACATTAAATTTGAGATTAACATTCATAGAGCATAGCAGATGTAATAGGTAGCTAATGACCTGGATGACTTAAACCAACAAGTCTGCTTGGCAATGTGTTTTCTCTCCAGACACAATCTGGATCTCCGAGTTCTTGACCGTTGGTCAGTCCATCGCCATCAGAGTCTCTACGACACAATGCTTGTGTCCAGATCTGAATAAAAAAAGATTTATATCCACTCCACGTTATACGCATTTATTGTCATTATGTCTCTACATTAACTAAACAATTTAAAACTGAACAAGTGATAACCATGTCACAACAATTAGACAAATACATCCAGACCAATTTGTGCATAACATGGATGTTTTCAACAAAAAAAATGTAAACAAGTAACTAATAAAAATAACATAGTCCATATCTGTATACACATATTTTAAAAGTATCGAGATCTTCATCAGCAACAACAAACGAAGAAAACAAAGAATGAACAAAATAGGTTTAGTGTTACAAATTATCATTGAAATGTTGCTTGAAATAAAACCCCTTCTGTATAAAATTTGTTCGTCTAGGGTTTTACAATAAAGTCAGTTGGACCAAACTAGTAAGTGTCTCAATGAACACAAACTGTACTCACTTTGCCTTCTCTTTCAAAGTCTTCACCAAAGACATTCCTCAAACCTGCGCCCTGGTCATTCATGTGTCCAACACCTTCCCACACATTGTTTGGTTTACAAGGATGAGGGACAGTGTCTCCATTAGGAATACGCCTTTGATAGATTCTGTAGGACGTCACGCAAGACGCCAATAGAACACCGACAAGGAATCTGTAGAAGAATTTGCTTAGATTAAGACGTGATATAATGTTCTTCATAATTAGGTTTGACAAAGTTTCTTGATAATTAGGTTTGAAAAAGTTTCTTTATAATTAGGTTTGAAAAAATTTCTTGATAATTAGTTTGGACAAAGTTTCTTGATAATTAGTTTGGACAAAGTTACTTGATAATTAGGTTTGACAAAGTTTCTTGATAATTAGTTTTGACAAGGTTACTTGATAAGTAGATTTGATAAACTTTCTTGATAATTAGTTTTGACAAAGTTACTTGATAAGTACATATGACAAAGTTACTTAAAACTTAGGTTTGACATTTTTTCTCGATATTATGTACAATATTATTAGGTTTAAAATAAAATATAATTAGTTTTAATTTATGTTCTTGATAATTAGGTTCAACAATAATTTCTTAATTATAACTCTAACATAATTACTTGATCACTATCTTTGGATTTATTTTCTCGATGAAGTGTTTTGAAATCACTTCTTCTAGATTTATTTTTAAGTTGTTTTAACAAAAGTGTTTGTCTAGATATTCGAGCGAAACAAAACCACCACAAGCTGAAACATTGCTGTCACCGTCTCTAGTAAACAAACCAAAATCTCGAAAAGAATGTAATCAGAACTTCTGAGTGTAACATGGAAATATGACATTTAGAGATGCTCAGAGTAGAAGCGGTAGGAGGCTATTAGTTTTGTGTAGTCTGTGTCTGTCCGTCTACAATAGATAAGGGAAACTTATAATTCAGTTTCATTTTTCTGTAATATTAAGTTAAAAAATCATATATATTGTTATAAACCTGGTGGTGACATAGATGGAAGTAGTGATGTGTATTTGACATTAAACTGATACGTTACTTGAAGTGTCAAGTTCTTTAAATTGGTTGTCTCGTGTGGTCGTAGTTAACAGAGAGTCTGGATAGTGAGAAACGTTACAATATCATGGTCGTAGCCAAGATTTTTTTCAGAATATAGAGTTGGGGGTGGGTGCACACACAAAGATATATACAAATAAATAAATAAATAAATAAATAAATAAATAAATATGTGTGTATGTGTGTGTGTGTTTACGTAATGAATCTTTCATTCAATTCTAACCCTTCATTCTTTCGTCGTTATTTGTTGTGTGTCCCCTAGAGATGAGACTCTTCCTTTAGTTCGTGGGGACCCCGCCCTTTCCAGCTAGGAGATCTAGGGAAGGGTTTTGAGCTCCCCCGCAAAGCATCATTTCTGGCATTTAAAACTAAAAATACAATTTCTGAGGTAACTACCTTGCATTATCCTGCTTCTCTTCTATAAAATAAATCATTGGTCAAAAACTAAATCTGTTATTCAGTGCACTATATTAATGGAGCCAAGCGAATGATAGAAAATAGTAACTAAAGTTTTTCATATATTTTTTTTTGGAGGTGGGAGGGAAACCTGAAACCCCTTTTAGCTACACTTATGAAAATTAGTTGTCGGGGGCTATTTGAGACGCATGCCATCGGAAACATTGTATAGGTAGTGGAGTGCTCCATTGCCATTTCCGGAAATAACAGCCTGACGGAACCTATGTCGACCTAATTACGCACATTTTCACAGACATCCTGCCATTATGTTCGCTTCAGTTTTTCCTCGCTCTGTGGCATATGTCAATAACAACGAGGTGACGGAGGTACTGTTTAGTAGAGCTAGTCTGTTCACTCGGTAGAGCAGCAACAAAGTTTTCCATTTCAGTTGTGTGATTAGTTGTTTTCTTTTAACTACGTGAACCAGGATGTACCTTTGTCATCTTGTCGCCATTGGGAGGGGAAATATTTAAATTTTCAGAGCTTTGTCTTTTTTTTTTTTTTGTTATGTAATAAGATGATGAGCTAATAGTCTCTCAACCAAAATCAAGAGTTTTTAAAGAAAAACAAAAATATTTGTAGTCCCTTAAGTGTCCATGGAGAAATGTTCATTTGATGCTTCAGGTCTTTAGCAATCTGTCTGGTAACAAAAACATTCTTTGGTTTGTCCAGAACCCACAGTATCTGTGTAAGTTCTTTTGTCACCGTAGGCTCAACAATGGAATATATTTCGTAGTATTATTTGATCCAAAGTCTAAAATCGCTTCAACTCACGGTCAATTTATTTCTGAACAAATTCAGATGTCAATGTTCATTATTTATACGATGATTTTGTGTTTCTTTTTCTACTTCTTTCTAATACATAAGAAATAAAAATTGTTCAATTGAACGGAAACTAGCGTTCGTTATAAGTCAGATTTTGTGAACATGTTCCGTATGTGGACAGGCTAAACACACTTGCTTTTTAACTTGATAATACTTGGCCCTTGGAAAGGCATTAGATGAAATGATTACTTACCGTAAGTTCATCCTTGTAACTAATCAAGGTAACTACAGTATGTCTTTAGAAAACTGTAAACTGTTCAATAGCTTTGAATTGCTAGTTTGTTGTTTCTTTCTTCCAAGAAAACAAACAACTTGTGAATGTTTGATGAGTTGCTTTCTATTTTATAGCTCATTCAAGGGAAATTCAAAACTTTTAAAAATAGTTTTTCTAATGTCGAGGTAGTCTTTCATGTATCTAATTTTTTTTTCAGCAGCTACTCTTGATAACTGATATACTTTTGACCTTGAACAGACCAGGAAATCAAATATGTCCTTTGAGCAACCAAAGACTATTTTATCACCATTTCATCCCATCCCTTTTTTGAAAGTAGAGGTACATTAATAGTCAATGTTTATGTTGAAGAGTTCCCAAATAAAAACTGTTATCTTTATACTAACCAGAAGAGATAAATTCAGAATCCTGTGATAAAGACTAATATACTGTATGAAGATACTTTGACCTATTACTATCAGATTTCTTGCATGGAGGAGTGCGTCACGAGCAATCATTAGATTGATCTCAATCTTTTGTCTCTTGACTATGTGCTGTCTACCTTTTGAATGTACCGTCACGTCACTAAGGAAATCCCACGATTAACCCCAACGTGTCTATCAAATGTAGACCGGTCAAACTGGTCATCGAAGCCACCCCCCCCCCTTTTTTTTTTCCGTCCAGTCGGAAAGATTTTGATTCTTAACTCTCAGTGAGACCCAAATGCTGGTGGCAAGACCAAATGTCACTGAAGGCTAATGGCAGAATGCTGATTGGAAGTTTTAAGCATTGTTGGCTAGACCATCTTACAAACATCCATGTTCTGCTGTGTGGACTCTTTACCAGTTGAAAGCTGCGCTAGGTCTGACACTTATCCCGAAAAGAGACGACCGCATGCGAAAGTTGTGTTTTTTTGGCGAGCTTTCCTGTACGCACTATAATGATCAACTTTTTTCCATCACTGGCATAGAGGGAAAATACCGCTCGAGAGCATTCACGACGGCCGCGGTACACACATTTGAGTCCAAATGAAAAGCTTTTGTAAAAGACAGTCAATAAAACTTCAATAGACACCCAGTGGACAACAGTTTTGTTTGCATCATGTGTTGAAAAATATGCAGGTCGCATCTGGGTTTTGATTAGCCTAGAGAAACACTGCCCTTATCCTTAATCTTCGGAAGAGAAGACATGGCCATTACGAGAGAAAACACAACAAGGTTATAAAGAGAGTTTGTGTGGAAACACAAACTCAAAATCGGTCCCCGAAGTTTTTTTGCTCTGGCCGGTAAAATGCAGGTTTCAATATTTTCAGAACAAATTTCAGAAACTTTGAACTATAAACTATCAATAACTACAACCCTATCTCCTATCAATAACTACAACCCTATCTCCGTCGATACCTAAAGAACAGAAGTGCTCGTGTCGAAAGTATTTCCGATACTATGTAACAATGTCAGGCTATACTACCTGCCGAGAGAGTTTACACAGTTTTGCGGGCAACACAGAGAGAGCACCAAAACATTTACTGGAGATTGTACATACAATTAGGACTATAAGTTCTGATGCTGTCAACACTTGACAACTTATAGTCTTAATTGTCAATCAAGGCATGATAAAACCTTGGACATGTGTTATAGCAACATAAAAATGGCCTACACATCCCGATCGTCATTTCCCCTCGGAGAGTCGGACCACACAATGATCCATCTTACACCCACGTACAAACGGTTTTAAAAACAACAAAACCCGAAGTACAGTCCATCCAGTCATGGTATGATGACGCTGTTTTACTGCTTCAAAGTTGTCTGGAGCAAACAGATTGGGACATGTTTGTAAGCAACTGCCCAGACGGATGAACTTACCACAACTGTTAATTCGTACATCCAGTTCTGTGAAAACATAATTATAAAGAAAAAAATTAAAAACATTCAGTAATATTAGACCCTGGATGACCAACATTAAAAATTAACATTCCGTCATGTGACAAGAGGGACAATAAGGGTGGCTACCTTTATTTTTTTAATTAGAGTTAGCCCCCTTTAGTACTTGATTTAAGTCCCTGTCAATTGTTTACGATTGCCACTCTCTCTTGAGCCTTTCAACTGACCAGTGTATTTTGAATTAAATCTATATACTGTTTAACTCATCCTTGTGTTGTACTATTGTTGTGTTACTCAAGAGGAGTGTGCCACTGTTGTGGGAAGAGTATTTTCGATAATGAGCTAAGTAGATTTTATCAATTTGTTAGTACTAAATTGATTTATGTAAATGGTATAGGTCTACTTAGTCTCTTATCCTCTTCTGTATGTTTTTTTTTTGAAAGACATATTTTGTTTAGATACGAGACAGTAGTGTGTCTCATGAATGACGTCATTTCATTGTTAATGTATGTATGATATTATTGTAAACTAATGTAAACCCTCGCTTTGGTTTTTGACATAAAATGTCTCATGAATGACGTCATTTCATTGTTAATGCATGTATGGTATTATTGTAAACCATCTTTTTGGTTTTTCGGCATAAGACATTATTGTGCCTCTATGATGGTGGTCCTTCATTATATTGACCGGAAACTGTCTTGCTACTTTGCTTAGTTTCATTATGTCATTTTCTTTTGTGAGCCTGTATTGCCATTTATATTTTTCACGATCTTTTCCTTTTGTTTGTAAATAAACTCCTTTTTTTTTGTTGCAACTGAAATCTCAGAATTATTATTTGTTTGTCTCGGTAGTATTATACATCTAGAGGCTATAGTTATTAGCCTAGATAATATAATTGGGACCACAAAGTACCACTGGACTAACTTGCTAGTACAGTACAGGTCACTGGTCTTATGACCTATCCTATTTCTAGGTCACAGTCATCATCGAGAAGTACATAGAAGTCTATTTATAAAGCACTAGTTATGAAAGTCTATGTGTTTGGGTTTTTTTTTATCGTATGTGCATGCATATTGTTATTGTACAGTAGTTAAGCTGAGGTTGTCAATTGTAGTCAAAATGAATTTCCATTTGTTTAGATCAATAAAGTTTTCTTATCTTATACTGTTCCATCTTTGCTAAACTAACGACATGCGAGATACCACTGGATAAGGAGATTTATTAATGTTATTATTATGACATTGTAAATATCCATATGAACTGATAATAATGAAGATATGGTTCAATGTGAACCTGACCTAACTGATATTACCTAATGATTATCTAATTGATATGATTGTTTTGTAAAGAAACAATCTCCCATTCAAGGCCAGAAAAAATCCTGTAATTGGTGCAATGTCAAAGAGCGTTACATGTAACATAATGCTTATTAATTTTTGTTTCCAATTATATTCTACATTAATGCATACTAAATAGTGTTTTTCTTTTGAAAACAAAAGTCAAAATTTTATTTACGATGTAAGTAGCTTGTATGATAAACAATATTTGATTTAGTAATACAGATGTTGTTTTTTGGCGGCCCCCAAAAGGGAAAAGACGCTCTTAGTTTCCTGTGGCCTGTTTGTCCGTCCGTTTAGATCTCGTAAACTAGAAAAGATATTGAAAATCCGACATCACAATATTTTAGACCATTCAAAGTTCTGATGCAAAGGCTACTTTTTTCTTATCTGAAAGAGAAAAATCTAATTTTTAAAATCATTTATGCAAGCAGTATTTTTTTCATAAAAATACACCACTTTTACAACTATTCACTATTTATAGTAACAAACTATGGAGGCTCTTTATTAGGGGAGACAACAATTTGCTATATTCTTAACACATTTATGCAAATGGTTGTAGACTTTTTGTCAAAAAATATTGTTTTTACATTTGTATTGTTAAGTTATGTAAGTTCTATTTAACTAAATATCATATTAACAAAAAAATGTTTTGTTTTTTTTTCAAGAGAAAAAATCTATTTAGTATGCATTTAAAACAACAATGAATAAGTAGTTTTATTATCGATGAACTGTACAGTCCTGCACATTAATCAAAGTACACAATCCAAAGCTTATTTTTCTTTTTGCGGAAATGTTTTCTTCTTGAGGAATATAAGATTGACCCTTTACAAAACAATTAGATGGATTAGATATTCATTATAAGACATCAGTTAGGCCAGGTTCACATCTAACGTCACCTTCACCTATTCTTTGGTCTGCTGGACCACTGGAGCAACACACAAGATCTGTTAACCTTTTTTTCTCTATTCTTCTCTGTCATTTGTCTTTGATAGAATTTCATTCTGATAATATTGAAACCTGCCTTTCTACTTGCCTGGGTAGACCACTTCGGGGGGCCGATTTTCAGTTTGTGTTTCCATACAAACTGTCTTTGTAGCACTGTTATTTTGGTATTTAGTTTAAACGTTAGTATACATTTGTTTAAAAAAATGCTAAAATCTCACCTCCCCCACTGCCAAATAGGCTCGCCCCCGAAAGAGGAATATCCGCGATTAGTTTTGTGTGGTCTATCTGTCCGTCCGTCCACCCGTCCCGTTTAGATGTCGTAAACTAGAAAATATATTGAAAATCCTTTATCATAATATTTTAGAACTGATGTCACGGCTATTTTTTTCTTTTGTCAAAGCGGAAAATTTAATTTTTAAAATCAACTATTCAAGCATTTTTTTTTTCATAAAAATACACCTATTTTACTACTATTCACTATGAATAGCAACAAAGAAAACGGTAGACTTCTTAGTAAGATAGATAGTATTCTATCATATTTTCAACACATTTATGCAACCGTTTTTAGCCTTTTTGTCAACTTTTTTTTCTAAAATTGTATTACTAAATGAAGTTATTTCTGTCATGCTAGCTACCTACATTTACTATGTTTACTTTTTTTAAAGAGGAAAAAATCTATTTAATATACATATAAGTAAAATATATTTTAATTAAATTAATTGAATTAATTATAAGTACTGTTTCATATTATATATGTGCAATAGTTACACATAATCCTGTGGGTACTATTCCCTGAAGGAAGGTCTTTGCGAACCCTGAGAACCTTGTGATGTGGCCATAGAGTTTGAGTTTCCGTTTTTTGACAGTGGTTAGCAGGTCATCGTGGGGTCCAATAGCTGTATTAATCCTGTTTCTAATTTCTTCATTCTTGATGCGTTCTTTGTGACACCTAGGATTTAACTATATATTCATAATTATCAATTCATTGAATACATATGAATATTAACAATGTAATATTTGTAATAATAATAACATTAATAAATCTCCGTATCCTGTGGTATCAAGTCTTTAATCGAACTAAACAATACAGCAGCATCGGCAACTCTTTGGACACAAGCACGTCTCTTCTTTTTGTATCGATGATTGAAGTGGTTGATAGATTATAGTTTCTGATATTCTTTCTGAAAATATTGAAACCTGCCTATTTCTACCTGCCGTAGCGGACCACTTCAGGGGCCGGTTATAGGTTCCAATATCCACATATGTTGTCTTTGTAACCTTGCTTTAAAGTATTAATAGTAAGTAGTTGTAAAATTGGTGTATTTTTATGACGAGTACTACTTGCATAGTTAATTTTTAAAATTAAACTTTTCGCTTTCATGAAAAAAAAAGTAGCCGTGACATCAGAAGTTTGAAAGGTCTAAACTATTATGCTATAGGATGTTCAATATCCTTTAGGAGATCTAAACGGGGCGAGTGGAAGGATAGACCATACAAAACTAGACCGACTAAAGATCAGATTGAAATTGGTTTGGCTATAAGGTTTTTAAAATGTGTGTGGCCCAACAAGTCTAAAATGTTGCTGACGCCTGTTTTATTACATTCAACTATCGTCTATGAGACTTAGATCACGTGATCCAGAATGTTTGGACTACATACTATTTCGGTGTTGTTTCATTACAAATACTGACAGACACCCACAAGCTTAAACAAACTCATGTTGACTGAAATATGCGTAATGTAAATAGGAGCGTCTACTTGACTTCATTATTACAAGATTTATAACTAACAACATTGAATTGAAGAGTTCTGCATGTCAACATGCTTTGATCAATTGTGTTGTAAACAGGACTTACTGACTTAGATCCTGGATGACTACAAAAATGAGGCCAAGAACTGGCGGATTTAGAATGCTCTTAGCCTGTCTAGTCTTGTTTACTTTTACAGGTGCACTAAATGTTCCATTTTCTATTTCAAGTGAACAGCGCGCTACCTTTTAGTCTTTATCTCCTCATTATCACCTGACCTAACCGTTATCATTGTTCAGGTATAGAACTTACTTTACCTTACTTTACCTTACCTTACCTTACCTTACTTTACCTTACTTAACTTACCTAACTTTACCTTGCCTTACCTTACATATTCCTTTGTCTGTTGGACCGTTGGGGTACCATGCAAGATTTGTCATTCATCTCTCCTCTTTCAGACATATAAAAAAACAACTAAATCATTCTATGGTATTCCACATAGCTAAAACATCTTTAAGCATGAGAACGTTTTCCTCTAGTTCATTACCTACTATCTGTATATTCTGTATAGATAACAAACACATGACCTACATTTTTATTCAAAGAAAATAGTTTTTCATGCTATAGTTCCATACACTAACACTAGTCTTCTAGAGAAATTAGATCAATCAATTTTTACAGGTAAAATGTAAAAATATTGGGTGAAATTGCATCAATTATTTTGAATCAATTACGGAATCAATGTTTAGTACATGTAGACTTATGATAATAGGTTTGTGTGATAGGAAACCATTTTTAGTCATTTTTTAAACACTACGTTCATGATGCCATAAAGTAAAAAAACAAAGTTACTAAGACAGTTTGTGTGGAAACACAAACTCAAAATCAGGCCCAGAAGTTGTCCACCCAGGCAGGTAAAAAAACAGGTTTCAATATTTTCAGAAAGAATATCAGAATGAAATTCTATCAAAGGCAAATCACAGAGAAGACCAATATCTCTAACATCCAACATTAGCAAAATGGCAGAAAAAATGATCAATAACCGACTTTATTGGTGGCTAGAAAGTACTTGCTCACTCCACAATGCACAAGCTGGCTTCAGGAAAGCAAGTAGAACAAAAGACCACCTCTTTCGTTTTATCCAGGACACAGTAGAAGGGTTTCATGAAAACAAGCACACTACAGCAGTATTTATAGGTTTGCAGCAAGCCTATGTGGGAAAAAGAGTCAATACCACAAGACTTTAAAGATGCCAAAATTGTTCATTTATACAAGCGAAAAGGAAACCGCCAGATCTGCGACAACCACAGAGGAATATCTCTTCTCTCTATTGCTGGGAAAATCCTTGCACGCATCCTTCTAAATCGGCTTATGCAACACATAGAATATGGTCTACTACCAGAAAGCCAGTGCGGCTTCAGAAAAGAGCGTGGAACCATTGACATGATCTTTGCAGCAAGGCAGCTCCAGGAAAAATGCCAAGAACAAAATGCTGACCTGTTCTCAATATATGTCGACTTAACAAAGGCATTCGACACTGTTAGCAGAGAAGGACTCTGGAAGATCATGTCAAAGTATGGCTGTCCACAAAAATTCATAACCATGGTGAGACTATTTCATGATGGCATGAAGGCTCGTGTCCAAGAAAGTGGAGAACCATCAGAGCCCTTCGAAGTATCAAACGGGGTAAAACAAGGCTGTGTCCTAGCACCTACACTATTCAGTATCATGTTCTCCGCTATGCTGACAGATGCATTCACAAATAGAGAAAACAACGGGATAAATATATCATACAGATTTGATGGTGGCCTATTCAACCCGAGGCGGCTTAAAGCAAAATCAAAAACAAATGCAGCAGTAATCAGAGACTTGCTATTTGCTGATGACTGTGCCCTAAATGCCTGCTCTGAAAACGATCTGCAGAGCATCGTCAGTGACTTCTCAAGAGCATGCTCAGACTTTGGCCTTACCATCAATACGAACAAGACTGAAGTCTTATATCTACCTGCTCCTGGGAAAGCCTACTCGGATCCAAGCATTACTATAAATGGACAGGATATAAACGCAGTGGACAAATTCACATATCTTGGCAGCACACTCTCCAGAAATGGAAAAATCGATAGTGAAATCGACCTGCGTATCGCCAAGGCCAGTGCATCCTATGGCAGACTGTCTACAAATGTCTGGAACAGACGTGGTATCACCACAAACACCAAGCTATGGGTCTACAGAGCCGTCATCCTCCCTACATTGCTCTATGCCTCAGAAACATGGACAGTGTACAGTAAACATGCAAAGAGACTAAACCGCTTCCACATGACATGTCTGAGAAAAATACTAAATGTCAAATGGCAAGACAAAATACCAGATACAGAAGTCCTTCGAAGAGCGTGTCTGCAAAGCATCCACACAATCCTGATGCAGTCCCAGCTGCGATGGGCAGGTCACGTCTACAGAATGGAAGACCACCGCATCCCAAAACGACTCTTGTATGGCCAACTAAGCAAAGGAAAGCGCTCGCAAGGTGGGCAAAGAAAGCGCTTCAGGGACACCCTCAAAGCTTCTCTGAAGGCGTTCAGCATAGACCCTGGCACCTGGGAGACAGAGGCACACGACAGAGCATCATGGCGTCACGCTGTGAAAACTGGCGCACAGGTTGCTGAGGAAAAACGAACAACGCAGGCAGAAGAAAAACGCCAGAAAAGAAAAGAAAGACAAACGACACTAGCTTCAGCTGGAATAACCTGCCCAGTGTGCAGCCGAACATTCCGGGCTCACATAGGTCTCACCAGCCACATGAGGAGGCATAAAACCCCAGTGCAAAGCCCTCAGCCCCCTGGATGACAAAGTGGTCATCATTGAACCACGATGGACGAACTATATATGATAGAGTGTGGAGAAAAGGTCTATTTTTGAAGATGAAAAAAATGGGCATCCATGGAAAAATGTACAGCTGGACCAGGGCATTCTTAAAAAACAGAACAATCCAAACCCGATTCGAAGGTGTAATCTCTAGTAAAAAAAAGTTTGGAAGAAGGACTACTACAAGGTTCAGCCCTTAGCTGCACTCTCTTTCTAATCTTCATGAATGACCTCCCGGACCTCATTTCGGTCAATAAGGCACTTTATGCAGACGACCTTTTAATTTGGACTACAGAGAAATATCCAGTGCTGACTAGATCCAAACTAAATAGAGCCCTCACAACTATCTCCACATATTCAAAATTATGGAAAATGGAAATAAACAAAGAAAAGTCAGTGTATTCAATCTTTAGCCACAGCAACAAAACAGCAAAAAGAAACTACATCCTAAAAATAGACTCAGCCAATAAATAAAGAAGAAAGTCCAACATATCTTGGTGTAAAACTAGACCAAAGACTGTCTCTAAAACACTTTATGGCAGATTTAAAAGAAAAGGCATCACAAAGATTAAACATAATAAAACACCTAGCAGGAACATCCTGGGGAGCTGAAAAGAAAACCTTAAGACAGTTATACACTGGATATGTCAGATCTGTAATGGATAACTGTCTCTCCATACAAGTAGCTGCCAACAAAACCTATCAATCATCATTAGATACAATCCAAAACCAAGCCTTGCGGCTAATTAGTGGAGGTATGAGAACTACTCCCACAGCAGCCTGTGAAATAGACTCCAATATTGAACCTCTTAAGTTAAGGCGCAACAGAGCAGCATTAGAAGCTATTGAGAGATACAGAAGGTTGGAGGACGATCATCCAAATAAATTACTAACACAGAGAAATAGGAAAAACAACCAAAAAAAGCAAAGGACTCTGATCCAACTTACTGACGAACTAGCCCTAAAACACCAATAACAGAGAAAAAAATTACCAGGTTTTCAAACATTACACCCGGACTAAACTAAAAACAACCAACCATCAAAACACATTTACTAAATAACACCTTAACAAAAGAATCGAATCCACTGGAGCTCAAAGTAGGCACGCTTGAAACAATCGAAAGCAATCAAAAAACAGCTATCCATATTTATACAGACGAATCGGCTTTCAAAGCCACCACCAATGCTGGTCTTGGTGCCTTCCTGGTCTTCCCTAAAAATAAACACTTTGAGATAAGTGCACCCTGTGGTGATTATTGCTCAAACTTCCAAGCCGAAATTGAGGCAATTACCATAGCACTCCAGACAGTGGAAAACAAATTATATGAAGGAGTGCAACCACCATCAAATATTGTTGTCTTTACAGACTCCCAATCTACTCTGCAAGCACTTAACAGCAGCACCTCAAACAGCCCAAGAGAGTTGACAACACTCATTGTGATAATCCACCAGATGATATCAAAATTAAATATCAATATTACACTACAGTGGATCCCTGGACAAATTTGCATCATGGGAAATGAAAAGGCAGATAAGCTATCAAAGGCAAGTTCATCTATGGAACAACCAGATAGACCTGTTAACTACCTCACCCTAAGGTCAATGTTAGTCAACAATCACAAAGAGGAGTGGCTCAACCAATGGGCATCAGGAAACACAGGCAGAGCCATGTACAGAGAAATGACTACGCCTAACAAACTGGACAGTATTAACTTCCTCCTCCGCAAAGAACAATCTACAATCTTCCAACTAAGAACAGGACACACACCACTATTAAATTACCACCTGAACAAAATAAACTCCACACAACTACCCCTTTGCAGACACTGCGTCCACCCATTTGAAACCGTAAACCATATCCTCTTTAAATGCCCTTCCCTAATCCACCTTAGGCAGACCCTACTTCCACTACAGCCCAACATAACCAACACCCTGTACGGCAGTGCTGAACAACTGAAGAAAACAGCACACTTTTTTTCCTTGGCACAGTCTGCAAAAGAGCTCACAGCTCAGCAGCAATAAAGCTGGCTAGAAGAAGAAGAAGAAGAGAAGACCAAGCAGACCAAGGGATAGGTAAAAGTGAATTTAAAGTTAGATGTGAACCTGGCCTAACTGATGTCTTATAATGAGTATCTAATTGTTTTGTAAATGGTCAATCTCTTATTCAAAACCTCAAGAAAAAAACATTTCCGCAAAAAATAAAATGCCTTTAGTTTTGTGTTCCTTCATGCTGTGTCTGCTATGCAAGTTCACGCGATAATATGAAAAACTACTTATTAATTGTTGTTTTAAATTATGTCTAACTTATGAGCATAGTCAATAGATTTTTCCTCTTTAAAAAAAAGTTAACATTTTTTTTGTAAATGTAGTATTTTGTATGACAGAACTTACATAATTCAGCAATACAATAGTAAAATAGATATCTTTTGGTCAAAAATCTAAAACCATTTGCATAAATGTATTTTAAAAAATGGTAAATAGTCATCTCCCTTACTAAAAAGCCTCCAATGTTTGTTACTATTAACAGTGAATAGTTGTAAAAATTGTGTATTTAAAAAAAAAACAACTGTTGCTTGCATAATTGATTTAAAAAATTAGATTTTTCGCTTTCAGAAAATAAAAAAAGTAGTCGTTGCAGCAGAAGTTTGAAAGATCTAAAATATCAATAATTTACGATTTTTATTTTCTCTTCTAGTTTCTGAGATCTAATCGGGACGGACGGACGGACAGACAGGCCACACAAAAGTAATTGCGTCTTTTCCTCTTTCTGGAGCCGCTAAAAATGCTGAATTCGAACTCGATCTTCCACGACGGAAGGTCGACTAGTTTGCCACTGAGCTATCCAAGTACTTAATAATGTGGAAGGTTTTATTGTTAGTTACAAAATTTTTTAGAAGGACCCAATTCTCTACAAAAGACTTAACTCCCTTTGCTTGGTAGGCCCTACTGTCTCTATAAAAACAGAAGTAATTAAATACGACTAATTGATTAAATAATTTTGTATTTTTTAAAATTGATTCACGTGTTTGTCATCGACAATAAATGATTGTGCAAAGTTTCAACTTGTTCTAAGAATGTGGAATGGGAGAAAGAACGTGTACAAGATTGTGACAGGTGGGGAGATGTGACTTGTGTTTGGCGCGTTTAATGTCTAGGGGATGATTTTTTTTTAAAGCTATCACACCCCCACTTATCAGCATATGAATCGGGAGCAGACACGCAACGAGACAAAGCAATGAAAGATAGATACAAAAGTTAAAATAAAGAATATTTATTTACATAAATATACATATAAGAATAAAAAGGGGGAGGGTTTGCATCTATCTCTAGTGGATAATATGTTTAATCATCACTCTTGCACCTAATAAGAGAGTATGTCACTTTGTCCTCTGACTTAGCTGGTATTCCTGTTGATGTTGCAGCTGGCTGTGTCCTGGCTTGAGGTTCTGCAGCTGGAGGTGGCGCTCTAGCGGATAGAGGGACGCCGGTGATATAGTTCTTGTGGAGTCTCAATCCCCAAAATCTAATATCTGTAGTGGGCACAGTAGGGCGGGTGGCCGGCTACCGTGGGCACAAGGTTACTGCGGGCAGAGCTGATCTGCCGTGGGCAGCGTAGTTGACAGGATATGTCCAGTGAGTTGCAGAGGGTTGGCGTAGCTATGACGTCTCACACAGATCTGAATCTATAGGGACGTCGCACCTAATAGCTTGACAGGTGGGCTGTCGAATAGGCGGGCAATGCCGATAGCGCCAAGTGGTAGAGTTGAGTAGATCTCAGTAGGCAAGTGCAGCGCTGGATAGCACTAAGCACAACTGCAGGTAAATAGATCGTGGATCCAATAACTAGGCAATAGGTGATTCTTGGTAGCAACTAGGCAAGTGCAGCGCTGATTAGCACTAAGCACCTAGATAGGCCAGTAGGCAAATAGGCAGACACCTGAGGGAGGCTGCGGATAAATAAAGACAAGTTAGGACATGTCTCTCATGCATCTTATCGACGCCCTCGACTGAGGTGCATTCGTCAGATTGGTAAAATTGCTTTAGAGCATAAAGGGGAGATGATGACAAAGGGGATTTGGAAAATAGATGGCAGATAGTAGCAATATAGAAATGTACATAAAAGGGGAAATAATAATATAAGAATGTACATAGAAGGGGAAATCATAAACTCAAATAAACAACACAGGTGGATAGAGAAAGAAGGGGGGGGGGGGAGAATTGGGCGGTGGTCAGCGACCCAGATGATTGTTTACATATGACCGTGGGTCGAGAACAATGGAGCGCGCTTGAATGGTGTGTCCGTTCAAGCGGCACAACTCTCGTTAGAGTAAAATGACTACAGGGGAGATAATCCCTTACAAAAAGGAGGGGGAATAATTCATATCTCTTTACTAGACGCAGTATCAGTGCGCTAGTAAAATTATCAAGGCGATCAGCCGAGATAAAGGAAATAAAATAAGATGTACAAATATATACATGGTTGCATCAACGATCAATTGAGCAACGTAGCATTAATAGAGTAATGCAATAAACAAATAAATACATAGAACATGTTTATGTTTCCTACTTACGCCAGTGAGAAATACACAGTGCACTAATTAAATATAAATGAACTAAGCAAAATACACATGATAAAATCCAATGGAAATATACACAGAGTAATTAAGATGGAACTTGTGATTAAGTTCGGCTTACCACCAGGTATTCCTCTAGGAGGGAGAATAAATGATATAGTCCAGACTCGATCGACAGCGATAGAGGAGTGAAAGGGTCTGGCTTGATTTGAATCTACTTATATACAGGCCTGGAGAATGTGGGCGGACACAGGAAATGTCCTAGGCCTAGAATTATCTTACACGTGGGTGGATTTGACTCGAGGTGGGAGCCGCACCTTGGAATATCACGCGGTGTGTCGACCAGGGTAATCTCTTAGATCAAAGAGAGACGTGAGAGAAAGGGGGGGGGGGAGAAGCATTAGCTTGCATTCAAACCAAGGCGGTGTCAACCGCGACCGTCCTTCAGACATCCGGCGGGCAAGACAAAAGAGATTGGGTGTTTACCTTTCCCCGATCAAGGGCAGATAAATGAAAGGACGCGCCTTAGCTATCTCCAATGTGGTCAACTAAGTCTAGCCTGGAGAGGAAAAGGTGGCGCGGGTGAAGAAATTGGGGTTAGGACGGGGAAATAATTAAAATAAAATAAATAAATGATGAAAAATAATAATTAATGCTGTGATAAATTTGAGTGACTCTGACAGCGAGTTTTTGACTTGTCACAAAGATTACACCCAGATTGAGTTTTATATAAGCTTTGAAAAAACACAATTTGAAATGCAGTGCTCTACATGTATTAGTGGCAAGGTTGTGTAAGGTTTATTTATTTGTTAAGATTTGGCAGGGCACATAAATGTTTGAACACATTTATTCAGGGAAGGTGTGTGGGTCCAGTGTGGGTTGTTGTGTCATTTAGTATGCTGAGTATTTTCTATTGGATGTGGTAAAAACACTGATATGCAGCCGATAATGTTGTTTATACTTACTTCATACTTCTGCAGTTAGCGTCCAAGATTCGCAAGCATATAAGAATGTGCCATGTGACTGTGCCCAGGAAGCGCATCAGTCTGATTGATAGTGTCGAGGGCTAGCCTACTGATCAAATTATTGACACTCTGCAACCCTGATTGTAGCTACATTTGAGGTCTTGACAGTATCTCTCATTTGAGGCCTCTCAAACACATTCCCATGAAAGTTCGTGACTGTGTGGACTTTTGTTAATACGTTTTTTTTACCTTCATCATTGACGTGCTTTAACTATTCTTAGATTGAATTCATAGCTGCTGCAGTCACTTGTATTCATAGCTGCAGCAGTGACTTGTATTCATAGCTGCTGCAGTGACTTGTATTCATAGCTGCTGCAGTGACTTGTATTCATAGCTGCAGCAGTGACTTGTATTCATAGCTGCAGCAGTGACTTGTATTCATAGCTGCAGCAGTGACTTATAATCAACCACCAATCGTACTTTTGTCTTTGTAATGTATGAAAAATATGAGCTTTGAGCTATGAGCTGTGCTACTGTTGAAACTACCTAATACTCCACGCATTTTCTTACCCGTAAATTCTAGAAGTAATGATAAATAAGTATATTGAAGCTTTGCTCATTCCAGCGGAACAGTTGGACAGAAGAAAGAAAACTTGTTCAGTTAGTTCACTCTTTACATGTTTTTTTTTATCCGCCCCCCCCCCCCCCCCGAAAAAAAGAAACACACACACACTCACTCCTACTCAAACTTTTATTAGGCCATTATACTAACTGTGACAATTTTAGGAATTTTTTTTGGATTAAGAATAGAGGTCTACTTGTAAAACTAGTTGTAGTCATTTTAAATGTGTACATTATCATTAACTACAATCTCTACATTTTAAATTATTGTAATTTTCTCCATACACACACACACACACGCTTTCGTGTGTTTCGTGTTCTGTGTTAAAATACATTTGAAACTACCCACCATGGATATAAGAATAATCTCTCACAGTCATTCTTACAATTATCTAGTGAGGAATTACATTTAAGATCTAGATCTGTGTAGAAATAGATGTTTAAACAAGGTTATAAAGAAAGTTTGTGTTGAAACACAAACTCAAAATCGGCCGCCGAAGTAGTCCACCCAGACAGGTAAAAAGGCAGGTTTCATATTTTCAGAAAGAATATCAGAATGAAATTCTATCAAAGGCAGATGGCAGACAAGAATGGAGAAAGAAGTTTCTTGTGTGGTGCCCCAACGGTCTAGCAGGCCAAGAAATATGTGAATGTGAATGTGAAGTTAGATGTGAACATGGTCTGACTAATGTAGTTCAGTGTTCCATTGCCCTATGGTGGAGCTGTAGTTCACGCGATAATATGAAAAACTACTTAATAATTGTTGTTTTAAATTACATTCTACTTATATGCATTCAAAATAGATTTTTTTCTCTTTAAAAATAAAAAGATAATTTGTTTGTAAATTTAGTAGTTAGTATGACAGAACTTACATAACTTAGCAATAAAATTGTAAAAAAATTTTTTTTTACAAAAAATGTAAAACTGTTCAAAATATGGTTCATTGTCATCTCCCTTACTAAATAGCCTCCCGAGTTTGTAACTAATAATAGTGAATAGTTGTAAAAATGGTGTATTTTTTAGAGATGGGAAACGAACCGAACGAACCGAACTCGAACCTCACTTATGACGAACCGAACCTGAACTTTCAAACTGCTCGGTACAAACCGAACCGAATGAACCCTCCTTATCTTAACCGAACTAATTTTGCAATTTGTACATTCTTTTTTTTTTTTTTTATTTTATTTAAATCTTAATGATTCCATTATACTTTGAAAACTTGGGAAAGAGGGGGGGGGGTATTTTGAAAACTTTAAAAAGAAAATAAAAAGCAGCGCACTGGGAATTCCCATGGGTTTTCCGTACGTGCCGTATCTCTCCTGGCCTTGAATTTTCGCGGGCTGTTTGCAATATTGGTTTTGAGTCGAATAGGCGCCCTCTAATTAGATCTAGATCTAGACTCTAGTTCTTAGTAAGTAGAAAGTCAACATTAAAATATTGTCACTTTTATTTGAGATGGCTCTTAGTTGAGAGTATAATATTTCTCCGATTAGAGAGTGTAGATATAAATCTACAATCAGTTTATTTGTGTTCTAGTTTAAAATACATTTTAATTATCTTCTATTTAGTGATTTATTTTTAGAAAATTGTGAAGCATTCCATTTTGGAGTATTATCAGTGGCGTAGCAAGGGTGGGGGAGAAACGGAAAATCCCCACTTGAGGGGGCCCGAAATGAGTGTTTTTTACAATAAATATTCAATATTACGCAAAATGCAGGGGCCCCCAAAGCACTGGCGGATCCAGGGGGGGGGGCGTTAGGGGCGATCGCCCCCCCCCCCACTCGGCCGCCCCCCCCCACCCCCCGAAGACGGACGAAGATTAGTATAGGATTCAAACAATTTGTATACGAATTTATTACTTATGTTAAAAATATATAATAATTATTTATATTTCAACCTATTTTTAGATTATTTCGCCCCCCCCCTTTTTCTAGTATGTTGGCCGATTTGGTGGGGTCGGGAGGGGGCGATCGTATCAATCCCCCTCCCCTAAACTTTCGAGTGGGGGGGCGGTCCAATTTATTTGTAGAAATCAGAGCTTGCTAACAAAATCAATTAAATATCTGTACCATTGATATTTGTTATTGATATTTAACCAATATTTATATTATGTCGTTCCCTGTTTGCCGATTGGTGGTGGGGGGGGGGCGAATACCTCTACTGCCCTTCCCACCTAAACCCTTTGAGTGGGGGGGAGGGGCGGTCCGTTTTTATGGAGAAATCCTAGTTTGTGAACACAATGAGTTGAATGAATCTCTACATTTTATATTATGTCGCTCCCTTACTGGTATTTTGGCCGATTCGGTGTGGGGGGGGGGGGCGATTGCATGTACTGCCCTCCCCACTCTAGCCCTCTGAGTGCTGGGGGGGGCGGTCCTATTTTTGTGGAGAATCATAGTTTGTGAATAAAATTAGCTTAATATCCATATAATATAAACTACGTACTGATATGTGAACCCATTGTATATTATGTCGTACACACTTGTGACAAGTCAAAAACTCGCTGTCAGAGTCACTCAAATTTATCACAGCATTAATTATTATTATTTATTATTTATTTATTTTATTTTGATTATTTGTCCATCCTACCCCTAAATCATTCACCCGCCACACCTTTTCCTCTCCAGGCTAGACTTAGTTGACCACCTTGGAGATAGCTAAGGCGCGTCCTTTCATTTATTTGCCCTTGACCGGGGCAAAGATAGACACGTTCTCTTTAGTCTTATCCGCGGATGTCCGCCGCGATTGACACCCCCCCCCCCTTTGGGTGGAATGTAGGTCACTCTTCCCCCCACGTCTCTCTTTGATCTAAGAGATTACACGGGTCAATACACCGCGTGGTACTCCAAGGTGTGACTCTTGTCGGACTTCACCCACGTGTAAGCTAATTCTTAGCCTAGGACATTTCCTGTGTCCCACATTTCCCAGGCATATATAAAGTAAATTAAATCGGGCCAGACCCTCTTTCATTCTCATACGAGCTGAGCTATCGAGTCTGGACTACTTCATACATTCTCTCTCCTAGAGGAATACCTGGTGGTAAGCCGAACTTAATCACAAGTTCCATCTTAATTACTCTGTGTATATTTCCATTGGATTTTATCATGTGTATTTTGCCTAGTTCATTTATATTTAATTAGTGCATTGTGTATTTCTCACTGGCGTAAGTAGAAAACATAAACATGTCCTATGTATTTATTTATGAATTGCATTAATCTATTAATGCTACGTTGCTCAATTGATCGTTGATGCAACCATGTATATATTTGTACATCTTATTTTATTTCCTTTATCTCGGCTGGTCGCCTTGATAATTTTACTAGCGCACTGATACTGCGTCTAGTGAAGAGATATGAATTATCCCCCCCCCCTTGTGTGTAAGGATTTGTCTCCCCTGTAGTCATTTCACTCTTACGAGAGTTGCGCCCTCTCCATTCAAGTGCGTTCCATTGTTCTCGATCGACGGTCATACGTGAACATACCGTCAGGATCGCTGACCACCGCCCAATTCAACCCCCCCCCCTTCTTTCTCTATCCACCTGTGGTGTTTATTTGAGATCATTATTCCCCTTTTATGTACATTTTATATTATTACTTTCCCCTTTTATGTACATTTCTATATTGCTACTATCCGCCATCTATTTTCCCATATCCCATTTGTCATCATCTCCCCATTGTGCTCTAAAGCAATTTTACCAATCTGACGAATGCACCTCAGTCGAGGGCATCGATAAGATGTATGAGAGACATGTCCTAACTTGTCTTTATTTATCCGCAGCCTCCCTCAGGTGTCTGCCTATTTATCGGGTTACTTACCTGCCTATTGCCTATTTAGGTGCTTAGTGCTACTAAGCACTGTATTTGCTATCAAGAATCACCTATCGCCTATTTGCCTACTGGCCTATCTATGTGCTTAGTGCTAATCAGCGCTGCACTTGCCTATTTGTTCGATATCAAGAATCACCTACTATTTATGTGCTCAGTGCTATTCAGCACTGCACTAGCTCACTGACCTGCCCATTTGTTTGTGCTTAGTGCTATCCAGCACTGCACTTTCCTATTGAGTATCATCTACCGCCTGCGGAGATCTACTCAACTCTACCACTTGGCGCTATCGGCATTGCCCGCCTATTCGACGGCCCACCTGCCAAGCTATTAAGGCGACGTCCCTATAGACCAGATCTGTGTGAGACGTCATAGCTACGCCAACCCTCTGCAACTCACTGGACATATCCTGTCAACTACGCTGCCCACGGCAGATCAGCTCTGCCCGCAGTAACCTTGTGCCCACGGTATCCGGCCACCCGCCATACTGTGCCCACTACAGATACTAGAACTTGGGACTGAAACTCCACAAGAGCTATATCGCCGGCGTCCCTCTATCCGCTAGAGCGCCACCTCCAGCTGCAGATCCTCAAGCCAGGACACAGCCAGCTACGACATCAACAGGAATACCAGCTAAGTCAGAGGACAAAGTGACATACTCTCTTATTATGTGCAAGAGTGATGATTAAACATAGAATGTACTAGAGATAGATGCAAACCCTCCCCCTTTTTATTATTATATGTATATTTATGTAAATAAATTTCCTTTATTTTAACTTTTGTATCTATCTTTCATTGCTTTGTCTCGTTGCGTGTCTGCTCCCGATTCATATGCTGATAAGTGGGGGTGTGATAGCATTAAAAATAATCATCCCCTAGACATAAAACGTGCCAAACACACGTCACATTTCCCCACCTGTCACATTTTGGCGAGCCCGTCCGGGGATTTAACCCATCTTTACAGCAGGCACGAACAGGCAGCAATAACTAAATTCCATATCAATTTTTTTCTAAGAATATTTATAAGTATCATCACTTCGCATTTTCAAGAGTGTCACTTCTGTCATATTTTATATTTTATATTTATTGCATTTTATTTGTAATATTTCATTGCAGGAATTTGTGATTAACATAGGCAGACACCACATTCCTTTAGCACTCTTTCCTATAACCGGCGACTCACTTTCGCTAACCCACTTTCTTTAATTCTAGCTCGACCCTATTATCCATTCTATCTGCCCCTCCACCATCCTAGTACCTCTCATTACCCACCCCTCATCATTATGGCCAGCGGCACTCGCTCCAAGACTGAACCTGACCGCAAGCAGCGGATAGCAGATATCATGGATGAGGCTAAATTGTTTAGCGACGCAGAGCAGAATGAATACATTAAGGGACGACTTGCTGCTCTTGATAGAGAGGAACAGGAAAAACATGCAAGGGAGCATGAGCTAGCAATGAAGGAAAAGGATAATGAAATAGCTATTGCTAGAGAAAGAAAGGAAGCTGAAATAGCCATTGCTAAAGAAGTCACAGAGCGAGAAAGAGAAAAAGAGCAACAAATTACAGCGAGAGAAAAGATAGCCGCGGACAAAGAGAACGAGGCCGCCCGCCAGGCTTCTTCCGAGTCTCGCCCGGCTAGCCCAGCATCCTTTCAAAGTTCCTTGAACGGCCTGCCCCACATGCCAATGGAGCACTTCGACGACAAGACAGAGAACATCGAAGTTTATCTTGTCCGATTTGAGGAAGTAGCACGCTTTTACGGTCTGCCAGAGGAGAAATGGTGCTTCCGGTTATCCCAATGCCTCCGAGGCAAAGCCTACGAGGTTTACTCCAAACTTCCCTCCGGCCGGCGAGAGGACTACCCAGCCCTCAAACAGGCGCTACTCGTCCAGTTCGAGTTGACCGCCGAGGCCTACCACAAAAAGTTCAGAAGTTCCCGCCTCGAACGCAGAGAGACCTACGGCAACCTCTGCGAGAGGCTGGACAAGTACCTTGTCAGGTGGCACGCTCTCAGCCAATTGCCAGAGACTTTTGATGGCCTAGCATGCCTCATACTCTCTGAGCAGCTGTTAGAATGCATGTCCCCGGAGGTCAGAGTTTATGTCAAGGAGCAACAAGCAACTGCACCCGCTGACATAGCTTCCGCCGCTGACCGGTACTTGAACGCCCGTAAGGACTTAAAAGGTAAAGCAACCGCGACAGACCAGCAAACAGACCAACCAACTTCCCCTGCTCAATCCAACCTTCCTCCTAAAACTCCCCAGCACAGCCAGGCACCAGGCCGGCAATCAGCCCCTAATAACCACAGTAACCGCCCCAACCACCTGTCTCGCTATAACCAGGCTAACTACTCTCAGCGTGACTTACGTCATAGCGCGCGTGACAGTAGACCCACTCCACAACGGCAGCAGCAGGCCCCACGGACCCTATCTACGGTGACGCCAGTCTCTCAACCCTCCGCGATCGATTCTTCTGACCAACCGGAGGAGGACACATACTTCGTCTCCACGATGGCCGTGGTTCCTCAACCCACTGCCATTGATCTCGGCCAACCAGAACTCCCACCAGTGCTACCTCACCCCATCTCATCTCCCCCGGGAGTAGAGAACATTCTGGCCAACGGTGTCGAAGTTTTGGGCCTATACGACTCAGGCTGTTCGTTCGGCGCGGTTATCAATAAGAAGCTGATTGACCCATCGGATCTCACTGGTGGAACAGTGATAATCCAGTCCATAGACCGTGGCACTCCTCCGCAGGTTCTACCTGTCGCGAGGGTACACGTGGAGTGCAGATACGTACATGGCACCATTGATGCCGCCGTCATGGACACGCCAGTGTATGATTTCATTCTAGGCTCCAAATATGTCCCTCTTGGAGTAGTCCATAAGCCATACTTCTCTCTGCCCGTCGGTAGATCGACGAAGCAGAAACGTGGCAGCAACCAGCAGGTTGGAAGCCCTGGTCGCCACACTAACACGCCTAGTCCCGACTCATCAGCGAATCTCAAACCACTCCACCCTGGCATTGACACTGCTAGGAAGTCACGAGTTAAAGTGTGCCCGCGCACTCGTGAGGATCTACTTGACCCAGGCTACTCCGCCAAAATTAAACGACATTCCTCTGACATTGACAGTGTCAGAATGCCCCGAGGTAAGATGAACCCTTGCTCTCGCGGACTCACTCCTCTTCATGGCTTTTCAGCCACCATTCCGAATCAACCTCCCCCTGGCATTGATAGTGTCAGGAAGTCACGAGGTAAGCCGAACCCTCGCGCTCGTGAAAACACTTTTAACCATGGCCCCTCGGCCACCAATCGTTATCAACCCCGCCCTGGCATTGACCATGTCAGGAAGCCACGACGTAAGCCAAATTATAGCACTCGTGGGGACGTTCTCGAGCAGAACTCCACATTCTTTATCAGGCCACTCTTCCCTGACATTGATCGTGTCAGACGATACCGAGGTAAGCTGACTACTTACTCTCGTAAAGAAGCGCCTCACAGCGGCTTCGGAGGTAAGCCCCAACGAGCACACGTGCCTTGGGCACCCCGCCTAAGCCCCAATCACCCTCCCCAATCCGCCCCAGGAAAGAATTATTACTCACCCAATCGCCCAATCTACTCTCCCGAGCAACCCCATATGTTTCACTCAGGTGACTACATACACAGGGACGGGAAGTAGACCACGGACAAACTTGGACAAACTCTCCTTCTGGCATGGCTATCCCTTTATTTCCAGATTTTTTTTCTAATGCTGTGATAACAACTGATCTTAAAGTTAGAGTGACATCAGTCTGCTCGCACTTTATGGATCTTTCTGCGATAGATCCATCTTGGCGGCGGCGTATGTGACAAGTCAAAAACTCGCTGTCAGAGTCACTCAAATTTATCACAGCATTAATTATTATTATTTATTATTTATTTATTTTATTTTGATTATTTGTCCATCCTACCCCTAAATCATTCACCCGCCACACCTTTTCCTCTCCAGGCTAGACTTAGTTGACCACCTTGGAGATAGCTAAGGCGCGTCCTTTCATTTATTTGCCCTTGACCGGGGCAAAGATAGACACGTTCTCTTTAGTCTTATCCGCGGATGTCCGCCGCGATTGACACCCCCCCCCCCTTTGGGTGGAATGTAGGTCACTCTTCCCCCCACGTCTCTCTTTGATCTAAGAGATTACACGGGTCAATACACCGCGTGGTACTCCAAGGTGTGACTCTTGTCGGACTTCACCCACGTGTAAGCTAATTCTTAGCCTAGGACATTTCCTGTGTCCCACATTTCCCAGGCATATATAAAGTAAATTAAATCGGGCCAGACCCTCTTTCATTCTCATACGAGCTGAGCTATCGAGTCTGGACTACTTCATACATTCTCTCTCCTAGAGGAATACCTGGTGGTAAGCCGAACTTAATCACAAGTTCCATCTTAATTACTCTGTGTATATTTCCATTGGATTTTATCATGTGTATTTTGCCTAGTTCATTTATATTTAATTAGTGCATTGTGTATTTCTCACTGGCGTAAGTAGAAAACATAAACATGTCCTATGTATTTATTTATGAATTGCATTAATCTATTAATGCTACGTTGCTCAATTGATCGTTGATGCAACCATGTATATATTTGTACATCTTATTTTATTTCCTTTATCTCGGCTGGTCGCCTTGATAATTTTACTAGCGCACTGATACTGCGTCTAGTGAAGAGATATGAATTATCCCCCCCCCCCTTGTGTGTAAGGATTTGTCTCCCCTGTAGTCATTTCACTCTTACGAGAGTTGCGCCCTCTCCATTCAAGTGCGTTCCATTGTTCTCGATCGACGGTCATACGTGAACATACCGTCAGGATCGCTGACCACCGCCCAATTCAACCCCCCCCCCTTCTTTCTCTATCCACCTGTGGTGTTTATTTGAGATCATTATTCCCCTTTTATGTACATTTTATATTATTACTTTCCCCTTTTATGTACATTTCTATATTGCTACTATCCGCCATCTATTTTCCCATATCCCATTTGTCATCATCTCCCCATTGTGCTCTAAAGCAATTTTACCAATCTGACGAATGCACCTCAGTCGAGGGCATCGATAAGATGTATGAGAGACATGTCCTAACTTGTCTTTATTTATCCGCAGCCTCCCTCAGGTGTCTGCCTATTTATCGGGTTACTTACCTGCCTATTGCCTATTTAGGTGCTTAGTGCTACTAAGCACTGTATTTGCTATCAAGAATCACCTATCGCCTATTTGCCTACTGGCCTATCTATGTGCTTAGTGCTAATCAGCGCTGCACTTGCCTATTTGTTCGATATCAAGAATCACCTACTATTTATGTGCTCAGTGCTATTCAGCACTGCACTAGCTCACTGACCTGCCCATTTGTTTGTGCTTAGTGCTATCCAGCACTGCACTTTCCTATTGAGTATCATCTACCGCCTGCGGAGATCTACTCAACTCTACCACTTGGCGCTATCGGCATTGCCCGCCTATTCGACGGCCCACCTGCCAAGCTATTAAGGCGACGTCCCTATAGACCAGATCTGTGTGAGACGTCATAGCTACGCCAACCCTCTGCAACTCACTGGACATATCCTGTCAACTACGCTGCCCACGGCAGATCAGCTCTGCCCGCAGTAACCTTGTGCCCACGGTATCCGGCCACCCGCCATACTGTGCCCACTACAGATACTAGAACTTGGGACTGAAACTCCACAAGAGCTATATCGCCGGCGTCCCTCTATCCGCTAGAGCGCCACCTCCAGCTGCAGATCCTCAAGCCAGGACACAGCCAGCTACGACATCAACAGGAATACCAGCTAAGTCAGAGGACAAAGTGACATACTCTCTTATTATGTGCAAGAGTGATGATTAAACATAGAATGTACTAGAGATAGATGCAAACCCTCCCCCTTTTTATTATTATATGTATATTTATGTAAATAAATTTCCTTTATTTTAACTTTTGTATCTATCTTTCATTGCTTTGTCTCGTTGCGTGTCTGCTCCCGATTCATATGCTGATAAGTGGGGGTGTGATAGCATTAAAAATAATCATCCCCTAGACATAAAACGTGCCAAACACACGTCACATTTCCCCACCTGTCACAACACTCTAATCTCAAATTGTATCATTAGTAAATTTAAATGAAGAAGGGTTGTACCAGTTGGGAGGGGCGATACATGCAATCGAATTTCCCCCATCGGACAAATCAATACTTTTTCTTTTTGTATTATACTTAAGAAATTAAAAAATTAAACAAATCTTTCTCTAATATAATTTATATATACTATAAATTAAATTCTTATATCGAGTCGCCACACCCATATTCTTTAATGCAAAATGAAATCTTTAGCAGAAATTATTAAAGGAGCGAGGATTAATCATTTTCACTCTACCGCCCCTTCCCTTTCTAGACAAAGTTTATGTAATTTCCCATGAATTTATCATAATTATTTTAAGAAAGACTGCATTGGAAAAGTTAGAATTCAAACAAAATTTTCAGTATAAGAGTCACGATTGAGATGAGTTCTAAACCCAGATAAAGTCTTCCTAGTCGCTTTTTCCCAACCTTTACTCAATCTGATATTTTTCTAGTTACATAAATTTGGGACTATAACTCACAATTTATACTTGAATTTTCTTGAATACTATTTATCGAATACATTTTTTTCGGCGGCGATCCTCAAGCAAAAATCTAAATATGTGGGGTATCCTATCTTTTCAAGGAATTGGTTTTATTTGCAATGTATTATGGGCCTATAAATTCATATTAGAATATTTTTCAAGTACAACATTATTCGAAAGGTCCCTTTTTAATAGTATGAATAATGAGCTTTAGGTCAGGAGAATGCGTTTCTGCAGTGAAGAATGCAAGTTAACGCGTTTGGCGTCGGGTTTTCGCCCCGAACTTCATTGATGAATAATGAGCTGTAGAACTCAGGAGAATTCGTTTCTGCAGTGAAAAAAGCAAGAAAACGCTTTTGGCGTCGGGGCTTAGCCCCGAACTCCATTGATGAATAATGAGCTGTACTTGTCAGGAGAATGCGTTTCTGCAGTGAAGAATGCAAGAAAACGCTTTTGGCGTCGGGACTTCACCCCGAATTCCACTGATGAATGATGAGCTGTAGATGTCATAAGAATACGTTTCTGCGGTGAAAAAAGCAAGAAAACGCTTTTGTCGTCGGGGCTTCGCCACGAACCCCACAAAAGAACCTTATAGCGCTGCCCCAGTTGTTTTGTTTTTCGCCGAAGGTTGAGAAATGCTAAATATATATATATATATATATATATATATATATATATGTATATGTGTGTGTGTGTGTGTGCGCGCGCGCTGTACGCACGTTTATGCATAGGGTTAGGGTTTACTGGGCGTTAGGGTTAGGGTTTGGAAAAAAATGCCCCCCCCCCTCACTCCAAAGTTCTGGATCCGCTAGTGCCCCAAAGAGGTCAAGCCCCTCCCGGGCCCCCAAATGATGAAAAATTTCTAGCTACGCCCCTAAATATTTTTACCATTATTCTGTTTTGAATTATTGATCATTAGTACTTAATTGGTTCAATTGTACTAGCTTTTTGTAAGCGACAAACCAACGACTAACTAACAAGGAGAGGGGGCGTCAATTTTTTTTTTTATTTTCAGTTAACTTTTCTGAATATTAGTATAATCACATGTTTAAAAATTGAAATATATTAAGTAGGAGATGTCATTTTATCTTCTAATAAGACCTTGTCAACTGTAGACTGCTTTTTGCGAGGCGCGTATGCACAATATGGGTCAAAACGTTTTGAAGAAAACATTTTAAAACATCTCCGCTAGTGTGATTGTTCTGCATTTTTTGTCTCAGAATAGTTGAATTTCTTCCGTATATTGCAATTTATTATAGTGACGACTTATGTTTGAAAAAAATCCTCGACAGAGACGTCTTTACAAGAAGAATATTTGTTTAAAAAGATCACGCCCATTATAGAAGTACGTGCGCAATATGTAGGCCTACCTAGAATGTCCCTTGCATAATTCTATTGGCCAGGTCTGCCTCTTTATTATTAGATTTAATATGGCCCTCGACTTTTTTTTATTATGATGAATAGTGCGTTCTGAAAGAAAGCACATCGATATTAGCCTATAAAAAAAATTCTCTCTTCTTACTAAGAGAAAAATGTTAGAATACACTTAGCGCCGAGTCACGCCCAGAATTAAACCACTTGCCGACTTGAGCGAAAACCTGCCGCATCTTAAATTCTATCTACTTTAAGAAATGTTTTACAACGCTTAAAATGTATTATGTAGGCAACATTATTTTGGAAAAAGTATTGCCCTTAGGCCTATTATATGTTGTAAAGTATTTCTTTTATGTAAAAATTCAAATGCAAGTGTTTTAACTAATAAATTGCATTAAACCTTATAACTTAATTTTGCTATTACATAATTTCATAACATCGAACCGAGCCGAACCCGAACTTTAGACCTGACCGAAACGAGCCGAACCAGAACTATACTCGTCATCGAACCGAACCGAACTCAAACTTAAATCTGACCGAACCGAACCGAACCCGAACTTTAAAAGTTAGGTTCAATTCCCATCTCTAGTATTTTTATGAAAACAACTGCTTGTGCAGTTGATTTTAAAAATTACATTTTTCGTTTTCAGAAAAAAAAGTAGCCGTTGCATCAGAACTTTGAATGGTCTAAAATATTATGATGTTGGATTTTCAATATATTTCCTAGTTTACGAGATCTAAACGGGACAGACGGACGGATAGACAGACCACACAAATCTAATAGCGTCTATTTCCCTTTTGAGGGCCGCTAAAAATCTAGAACGAAAGAAAGTTGTACAACAAAAAATATTAATAAGTGCTTGTAGGAAATATAACTTTGTCTCTGGATATTTTAATGTCGGTTTAAAAAAATATTAAATCGAAATTGCTAATACAAAAAAAAAAACTATTTGATAGAAACAATTTACCCGATTTCAGTTTTGAAAATGGCAGAGTTGTAATAATAGGTTAAAGGTTCGAATTTTTCGTCCATGACAAGTGGGAGAACTAGTGACTATTAGTGAGTCAGTGGTCAATCAGGACCAAGGATTTTATAGTGTAACAGTAGAGATAAAAAGGCTGTAGTTGTTTCCTAAGAAGATCCTGATTACCTGTTAAAGGGCAGTTGTGCTGCAGACCTGCCACATTACCTGAAAATTCCACAGTAAACACTGTTAAACGGACTACATCGACAGTAAATTCTGTTTTCCTTTAACGAAGATCGAGCGTACAATTCTGGTAACACTATACATATGGAAAATAATTTTTGATAGCACAATATATACGTTCATACCACAGATTTATAGAAAATGTATGTGTGAAGTTTCAATCATAAAGTTAGATTTTATGGAATGATTTATTACTAAGGGAACACAAGAATTCTTGTGTCTGTTAATTTTTAAACAGTGTTTTTAAACTAACCAGGTATAATACAATGTTAAAATCGTGATGGATAGGGTGTTTTTAATTTTTTCTTTCATAGTTTCACTTTCACTTTTATATTTTAGTTTCTTTTTTTGTTTTATTTTAACTTTCAGTTTCACTGTTTGTTTAATTTTCACTCTTTTAGTTTAACTCTTTGTTTTAGTTTCACTCTTTGTTTTAGTTTCCCTCTTTATTTTATTGTCACTCTTTATTTTAATTTCACTCTTTGTTTTATTTTCACTCTTTATTTTAGTTTCACTCTTTGTTTTAGTTTCAGTCTTTGTTTTATTTTCCCTCTTTGTTTTATTTTAATTATTTGTTTTTGTTTCACTCTTTGTTTTAATTTCCCTCTTTATTTTATTTACACTCTTTATTTTAGTTTCACTCTTTGTTTTATTTTCATTCTTTATTCACTCTTTGTTTTTTTTTCATTCTTTGTTTTACTTTCACTCGTTTTAGATTCACTCTTTGTTTTAGTTTCACTTATTTAGTTTTTCTCGTTTAGTTTCACTTTTGTTTTAGCTTCACTCGCATTTTAGTTTTATTCTTTGTTTTAATTTCTCTCTTTGTTTTAGTTTCTCTCTTTGTTTTAGTTTCTCGATTTGTTTTAGTGTCACTGTTTGTTTTTGTATCACTCTGTGTTTTTGTTTCACTCTCTTAGTTCAACTCTTTGTTTTAGTTTCACTCTTTTAATTTCACTCTTTGTTTTAGTTTCACTTCTTGTTTTAGTTTCACTTCTTGTTTTAGTTTCACTTCTTGTTTTAGTTTCAGTCTTTTAGTTTCACTATGTGTTTTAGTTTCACTTTTGGTTTTCGTTTCTTTCTTTGTTTTAGTTTCACTATTTGTTTTAGTCTTACTCTTTATTTAAGTTATACTTTTTTAGTTTTACTGTTTGTTTTTGTATCACTCTTTGTTTTAGTTTCACTCTCTAAGTCTCACTCTTTGTTTTAGTTTCACTCTCTAAACTTCTCTCTTTTGTTTTAGTTTCACTCTCTAAGTTTCTCTCTTTTGTTTTAGTTTCACTCTCTAAGTTTCTCTCTTTTGTTTTAGTTTCACTCTCTAAGTTTCTCTCTTTTGTTTTAGTTTCACTCTTTGTTTTAGTTTCACTCTCTAAGTTTCACTCTCTAAGTTTCACTCTTTGTTTTAGTTTCACTCTCTAAGTTTCTCTCTTTTGTTTTAGTTTCACTCTCTAAGTTTCTGTCTTTTGTTTTAGTTTCACTCTCTAAGTTTCTCTCTTTTGTTTTAGTTTCACTCTCTAAGTTTCTCTCTTTTGTTTTAGTTTCACTCTCTAAGTTTCTCTCTTTTGTTTTAGTTTCACTCTCTAAGTTTCTCTCTTTTGTTTTAGTTTCACTCTCTAAGTTTCTCTCTTTTGTTTTAGTTTCACTCTCTAAGTTTCTCTCTTTTGTTTTAGTTTCACTCTCTAAGTTTCTCTCTTTTGTTTTAGTTTCACTCTCTAAGTTTCTCTCTTTTGTTTTAGTTTCACTCTTTGTTTTAGTTTCACTCTCTAAGTTTCTGTCTTTTGTTTTAGTTTCACTCTCTAAGTTTCTCTCTTTTGTTTTAGTTTCACTCTCTAAGTTTCTCTCTTTTGTTTTAGTTTCACTCTCTAAGTTTCTGTCTTTTGTTTTAGTTTCACTCTCTAAGTTTTTGTCTTTTGTTTTAGTTTCACTCTCTAAGTTTCTCTCTTTTGTTTTAGTTTCACACTCTAAGTTTCTCTCTTTTGTTTTAGTTTCACTCTCTAAGTTTCTCTCTTTTGTTTTAGTTTCACTCTCTAAGTTTCTGTCTTTTGTTTTAGTTTCACTCTCTAAGTTTCTCTCTTTTGTTTTAGTTTCACTCTCTAAGATTCTCTCTTTTGTTTTAGTTTCACTCTGTAAGTTTCACTCTTTGTTTTAGTTTCACTCTCTAAGTTTCACATTTTGTTTTAGTTTCACTATTTGTTTTAGTTTCACTATTTGTTTTAGTTTCACTCTCTAAGTTTCTCTCTTTTGTTTTAGTTTCACTCTCTAAGTTTCTCTCTTTTGTTTTAGTTTCACTCTTTGTTTTAGTTTCACTCTCTAAGTTTCTCTCTTTTGTTTTAGTTACACTCTCTAAGTTTCTCTCTTTTGTTTTAGTTTCACTCTCTAAGTTTCTCTCTTTTGTTTTAGTTTCACTCTTTGTTTTAGTTTCACTCTCTAAGTTTCTCTCTTTTGTTTTAGTTTCACTCTCTAAGTTTCTCTCTTTTGTTTTAGTTTCACTCTTTGTTTTAGTTTCACTCTCTAAGTTTCTCTCTTTTGTTTTAGTTTCACTCTCTAAGTTTCTCTCTTTTGTTTTAGTTTCACTCTCTAAGTTTCACATTTTGTTTTAGTTTCACTATTTGTTTTAGTTTCACTCTTGTCTTTTTTTTCTTTGTTTTTGTTTAACTCTTTGTTTTAGTTTTACTCTTTGTTTTAGTTTCCCTCTTTATTTTATTGTCACTCTTTATTTTAATTTCACTCTTTGTTTTATTTTCACTCTTTATTTTAGTTTCACTCTTTGTTTTAGTTTCAGTCTTTGTTTTATTTTCACTCTTTGTTTTATTTTAATTATTTGTTTTTGTTTCACTCTTTGTTTTAATTTCCCTCTTTATTTTATTTACACTCTTTATTTTAGTTTCACTCTTTGTTTTATTTTCATTCTTTATTCACTCTTTGTTTTTTTTTTCATTCTTTGTTTTACTTTCACTCGTTTTAGATTCACTCTTTGTTTTAGTTTCACTTATTTAGTTTTTCTCGTTTAGTTTCACTTTTGTTTTAGCTTCACTCGCATTTTAGTTTTATTCTTTGTTTTAATTTCTCTCTTTGTTTTAGTTTCTCTCTTTGTTTTAGTTTTTCGATTTGTTTTAGTGTCACTGTTTGTTTTTGTATCACTCTGTGTTTTTGTTTCACTCTCTTAGTTCAACTCTTTGTTTTAGTTTCACTCTTTTAATTTCACTCTTTGTTTTAGTTTCACTTCTTGTTTTAGTTTCACTTCTTGTTTTAGTTTCAGTCTTTTAGTTTCACTATGTGTTTTAGTTTCACTTTTGGTTTTCGTTTCTTTCTTTGTTTTAGTTTCACTCTTTTAGTTTCACTATTTGTTTTAGTCTTACTCTTTATTTAAGTTATACTTTTTTAGTTTTACTGTTTGTTTTTGTATCACTCTTTGTTTTAGTTTCACTCTCTAAGTCTAACTCTTTGTTTTAGTTTCACTCTCTAAACTTCTCTCTTTTGTTTTAGTTTCACTCTCTAAGTTTCTCTCTTTTGTTTTAGTTTCACTCTCTAAGTTTCTCTCTTTTGTTTTAGTTTCACTCTCTAAGTTTCTCTCTTTTGTTTTAGTTTCACTCTTTGTTTTAGTTTCACTCTCTAAGTTTCACTCTCTAAGTTTCACTCTTTGTTTTAGTTTCACTCTCTAAGTTTCTCTCTGTTGTTTTAGTTTCACTCTCTAAGTTTCTGTCTTTTGTTTTAGTTTCACTCTCTAAGTTTCTCTCTTTTGTTTTAGTTTCACTCTCTAAGTTTCTCTCTTTTGTTTTAGTTTCACTCTCTAAGTTTCTCTCTTTTGTTTTAGTTTCACTCTCTAAGTTTCTCTCTTTTGTTTTAGTTTCACTCTCTAAGTTTCTCTCTTTTGTTTTAGTTTCACTCTCTAAGTTTCTCTCTTTTGTTTTAGTTTCACTCTCTAAGTTTCTCTCTTTTGTTTTAGTTTCACTCTCTAAGTTTCTCTCTTTTGTTTTAGTTTCACTCTCTAAGTTTCTCTCTTTTGTTTTAGTTTCTGTCTTTTGTTTTAGTTTCACTCTCTAAGTTTCTGTCTTTTGTTTTAGTTTCACTCTCTAAGTTTCTCTCTTTTGTTTTAGTTTCACTCTCTAAGTTTCTCTCTTTTGTTTTAGTTTCACTCTCTAAGTTTCTGTCTTTTGTTTTAGTTTCACTCTCTAAGTTTTTGTCTTTTGTTTTAGTTTCACTCTCTAAGTTTCTCTCTTTTGTTTTAGTTTCACACTCTAAGTTTCTCTCTTTTGTTTTAGTTTCACTCTCTAAGTTTCTCTCTTTTGTTTTAGTTTCACTCTCTAAGTTTCTGTCTTTTGTTTTAGTTTCACTCTCTAAGTTTCTCTCTTTTGTTTTAGTTTCACTCTCTAAGTTTCTCTCTTTTGTTTTAGTTTCACTCTTTGTTTTAGTTTCACTCTCTAAGTTTCTGTCTTTTGTTTTAGTTTCACTCTCTAAGTTTCTCTCTTTTGTTTTAGTTTCACTCTCTAAGTTTCTCTCTTTTGTTTTAGTTTCACTAAGTTTCTCTCTTTTGTTTTAGTTTCACTCTCTAAGTTTCTCTCTTTTGTTTCAGTTTCACTCTCTAAGTTTCTCTCTTTTGTTTTAGTTTCACTCTCTAAGTTTCACTCTTTGTTTTAGTTTCACTCTCTAAGTTTCTGTCTTTTGTTTTAGTTTCACTCTCTAAGTTTCTGTCTTTTGTTTTAGTTTCACTCTCTAAGTTTCTGTCTTTTGTTTTAGTTTCACTCTCTAAGTTTCTCTCTTTTGTTTTAGTTTCACTCTCTAAGTTTCTGTCTTTTGTTTTAGTTTCACTCTCTAAGTTTCTCTCTTTTGTTTTAGTTTCACTCTCTAAGTTTCTCTCTTTTGTTTTAGTTTCACTCTTTGTTTTAGTTTCACTCTCTAAGTTTCTCTCTTTTGTTTTAGTTTCACTCTCTAAGTTTCTCTCTTTTGTTTTAGTTTCACTCTTTGTTTTAGTTTCACTCTCTAAGTTTCTCTCTTTTGTTTTAGTTTCACTCTCTAAGTTTCTCTCTTTTGTTTTAGTTTCACTCTTTGTTTTAGTTTCACTCTCTAAGTTTCTCTCTTTTGTTTTAGTTTCACTCTCTAAGTTTCTCTCTTTTGTTTTAGTTTCACTCTTTAAGTTTCACATTTTGTTTTAGTTTCACTATTTGTTTTAGTTTCACTCTTGTCTTTTTTTTCTTTGTTTTTGTTTAACTCTTTGTTTTAGTTTTACTCTTTGTTTTAGTTTCACTCATTGTTTTAGTTTCATTCTATGTCTTTGTTTATCTATTTGTTTCTAATAGCTTTTTTTTCCTAATTTCACTAGTTACTATTACTTTTATAATTTTCAATTATTTTCACTTTTTTTTTTGAAAATTAGTTGAAATCTTTGTGTACTATAACAGTCTCCAGTCAAACCAACAGACCAAACACTCAACTCAGTAGTACAACTTGGTGATGGATGAGCACCACAGAGGAAAGGTCTAAAAAAATAAACAAAAGTAATAGATGACTTTTCTTTTTACATATGAAATATTTTTTTCACTATGCATTTATAAAGTGTTAGTTTAAAAAACTCTAATAAATGACGTGTATTTTTTTTACTAGAATGTCAAAATAATTTATTTTTCAAGACGATCATAGTTCTGCAGACTAAAACATAATGAATACAAATTTCAATATTTTATATAAACAAAACAAGTACTGTGTTGATTCCTTAAATCCCAGAGTACATAGAAGTTAAAATGTTAGTAAGATATTTACAACTTATAAAAAAAAAAGGAAAAATCATGATGTAATGAATTACTCGTGGATTAGTCGTCAAGTAGTTGTGAAGTAAATATTGTAGTAGTATCTTTTGCAGTACGTCTTATTACAAAAAGGTCTTTGTAAAGTTTGATGCTAAGATGTACAGACCATCTCGTTCTATACCGAGAGAGTCTGAGGTTTGGGTACGTTCCTGTTGAGTCAATACATTTCAGTATACCGAGAGAGTCTGATGTATGGGTACGTTCCTGTTGAGTCAATACATTTCAGTATACCGAGAGAGTCTGATGTATGGGTACGTTCCTGTTGAGTCAATACATTTCAGTATACCGAGAGAGTCTGATGTATGGGTACGTTCCTGTTGAGTCAATACATTTCAGTATACCGAGAGAGTCTGATGTATGGGTACGTTCATGTTGAGTCAATACATTTCAGTCGTTGAGGCATTTCTATGACTTTTACGTTTCCTTGAACTTTTCAATGACACCTTTAATTATTTGACCTTTGTGTGATGTCGTATGGCTGAGAGACATCAACCACTTAGCTACCTATTAAAGGGGATTGAGTTCGAAACCCGACTTAAACAGAGTTGTGTTTGCTGAGTGCGTCAAGGCAATATGGAAACTTTCTCCCAGATATCCCCTCCTCCTTTAACTAGTCCACAGAAGAGATTTGACCACTGAGCAGACTATAAGCATGAAAGATGCGCTATACTATATATATATATATATGTCGAATTTTATTCAAAAAAGAAGATAATTACATCCAGCCGTATTTACTTATTAACCTAATCATACATGTATATTATAGTACGTTAAATGTTTTTCTGGCTGATTCAGGCAACCTGTTTCAAGATCTAGAGGCAAAAGATAGAGCACATACGAAACTGTCTCAGCATATGTACTAATCAATGCAGCGATGATTCGTAAGGCAAGTGATTCTAATGTAACTTTTACATGTAGAAAGATTTATTATAGTCCAATTTATCTTTTAGTCTTCTGTTCTTAGCTGTTTCTAAGTTGAGTGATTTCAATGGCGTTCCTCTAGTTCCATGGGAATATTCAGTTGTTATAAATCTTACTGCTCTATTTTTTCTTGTGTCTTAGATTCTTTATAGGTTTGTAATGTAGATTTAGTCTATACATTATCAAGTCAACAGGTTCAGTCTTTTTGGTCTTTTATCTTTCATATCTGTACAAAAGTAAGCGCAATATTTACTTGAAAATATGTCTATGTATGTCTATGTCATTATATTTGTCTATGTCATTATATATGTCTATGTCATTATATATGTCTACTTATTTGTGTCAAACATGCGATTAATTTCTAATAGTTTCATATTTCTATATTTCTGGTGAATTATTCCTTTTTTTTTTCTTTTTGTTTCTTTTTGATTATATTTTTATCTTTGGTTTTGTTACACACATATAACAATTAGAGGATATGTCAACCAAATCATTTAGGATGACATGTGTATAAATATAGAAAACACAAACGCAATGACAAGATAAAATGTTAAAACTAATGGCTTTGTAGTGGTTCCCAAGTTATTTCCCGCAGTATCCTTATTAGGAGTTGGAGCAGTAGCTGTGTTGGTGGAAGCTGTGTTGGTGTTCTCTAAGGCTTTGTACACTTCAACGGCACAAGAAGAGAAAAGAGACAGAAGTTCCTGGCCAATGACTGATGAATACCACATGTGTTGCTAGGAAAAAAAAAGCAATTTTATTGTTGTAAATATGAAACAAAAGACCTATCCTTTTTTCATCAAGATTATAACAGTCTGATGGTGCACGAGAACATTTGCTTCTTTAATTTCTAACTAAGCAGACTCCACTCAGAATGGTTAATACATGACATCAAAGAACATTTGCTTCTTTAATTTCTAAATAAGCAGACTCCACTCAGAATGGTTAATACATGACATCAAAGAACATTTGCTTCTTTAATTTCTAAATAAGCAGACTCCACTCAGAATGGTTAATACATGACATCAAAGAACATTTGCTTCTTTAATTTCTAAATAAGCAGACTCCACTCAGAATGGTTAATACATGACATCAAAGAACATTTGAAACTGTTCATGTTGATCAGACTCCCCAGACAATTCAAATAACCAAAACTGTACAGTACTAGCTAGTGGGAAAGTATGTTTGTTCATAAATAAGAGAAATATAAACTTAGGATAATTAGATATTCACATTTTATAGCATAAATGTTTCATTTTTAGTAAAAGACCAAAAATAATCAAAACTGCAATTATCTTATTACTTCTGTACATTTTGTGAACATCTAGCCTCCCCCCCCCCCACCCACAGTTAAACGAAGTTTGTTTTAGAAGAACTTCCTGCTAAATGAATCTGAATTTGACTGAAAGTAAACATTGAAACAATTCTTTTCTTAGTGATTCTCGGGTGGAATGAAAGCCGGAATTTTAATTTCCTTTTTGACTTAGTCCCAAAGAGTTTCATCTGAAAAGTTTCTCAATTCAAATGTTTACAGTATTCTCCACATTATTGCTGATGTCTCGTATAATTCAATGTGGCCTTGGGTGTATAGAGTGATTGTAGTATTACCAAAGCCCTTAAAAAGGTTAGTAAAATGAATACAATGTAATTTCTTATAGTCCATGGGATTTGCCTAGCAATTAACAAAACAAAATTAAAAATAATCCAGTGGCTAAAAGACACGAAATGTGTCACACCTACCCCCACCCCCGGGCCATCGCTTATACAAATGTTTATACCAACCTTTATATAATCGAAAATCTCTCCATTTAAACAAGGATTGCTATTTTTCAAACGTAAAATAGAGTCCAGGCATTCTTTAAAACACGGTCCATAACGTCTGCAGTTACTGACCAGGTCACGATACATCTGGGTTGAATTAAGCCATTCTGTGTTCGAATAGTTGAAGAGGTTGGAGCAGCCTTGATAGGTGGACATGTCACAGCGACTGCGATTTAGATGTAAAGAAGAATTACCATAAGACCTAAGCCTCGACCTTTTAGATGGAGTTTTTTTTTGTTTCTGATCAATTAGTTCAAGAAAGACAAGCAAGTTCGATGAAGTAAACAAATTAGTGCGTGATGTATAATTAAATTTTCCATGGCTGTATAAACTATTGCTAAGGAAGAAAAAAGTTTTATTTTAATTTAATTTTAACATGACATGGCAATGTGTCTCCGTCATAAAAGTGACATTCTATTTCTCTCTTTTTTTCTCTTCGTCTCTCTCTCTCTCTCTGTCTTATTCTCGTACACTCTTTTTATGTATCTTTTTGTCTTTTCTGTCTCTCCATCTCTTTATACTTTCTCTTCTTTCATTCCAGATTTTCACTATCAATATTTAGAAATAATTTTTTTTTTTAAAGTTCCGGTCACCCCAACAAATTTCCTGTGAAAGCTTGTACAAAGTGTTCTAGTAGATAGACTTTCACTACCTAGTTTGTTCACATACCGCTAGACATTGAAATGAAGGTAGCACAGAGTTTTAAAATAGGGCAAGCTTCTGTCATGTCTGTGTCAGATTCAAGAAAATATAGTTCTAGGTCAAATCAAACCATTTTAAGAATGTTTTAAAATTGAGTCAATATACAGATCTCTTGGTCATTCAATTCTATATTCTTCTCATTCAAAAAGTTTAGTCACATTTTATATATTTTTTAAAATGTTCTATTCTGTAGTTGTCATTGTATTGGCTATGTCTGTAGTTGTCATTGTATTGGCTGTGTCTGTAGTTGTCATTGTATTGGCTATGTCTGTAGTTGTCATTGTATTGGCTATGTCTGTAGTTGTCATTGTATTGGCTGTGTCTGTAGTTGTCATTGTATTGGCTGTGTCTGTAGTTGTCATTGTATTGGCTATGTCTGTAGTTGTCATTGTATTGGCTATGTCTGTAGTTGTCATTGTATTGGCTATGTCTGTAGTGTGACGTTTTTCTCTAGTCTGTATGAACAATTTTTTTTTACATTGTAACTGCTCTATATATAGCCTATATTTATAGAAGTCTAAAAACTTACTTGACATCAGGACCGTAAGTAAAACAGTCCAAGTTTTCAACATTTTCCTTTGGATAGTAAATTAAGAAGCCAGTGCACATTTCATCGAATGTTGATTGACCAGCGATCGTGGCGCTATTTCTCTTGCTCGTACTGTATGTACATTTGGTTATAATCTCATCTCCAGGCAAAATTTGAAAAGGATTCTCTGAGCTAGAAAAACATCATTTTTGGTTGAAGCAATTACTTGAGGAAAATGTATGTATATGCAACTAATTTTATTACCTGTATTACTTACAAGTTTGGCTACATCCATCTCTCACATTTTGTTCATATCATATTTACAACTAACAAATTAAATAAATTTCTCACATAATAGTTACAAAATATAGCCAACTATAACATATGACGATTCAAAGAAACTATATGCTGACAGACACTTGGTACATTTTGTTGAACTGAATTCCTTGTAGTCTCTCATACTTAGTGTTTGCATATCTTTTAGAATTACATCTTTTTTTTTTTATTATTCAGGTTTTAATAAAATCAGAGGTACAGTCTCTATGCGCCTAAAGTTTGTAATAAATATTACTTTGAGTTTCTACAAAGCATCAACATAGTGACAACAGTTAGGAAGTTTTTTTAGTAGCGCCACTAAAACAATTTTTAAGTATAATTGTTAAATTAGCATGACAATATAATTATGCAGGAAAAGTAAAATCTGATTGATAGGGCAGTTCAACAAATACTTGGTGACATATTTCTACAAATGTACAAACTACTTTGTAAAGACTAAAAACATGAAATTGATGAACACAGCCACATCAGCACTGAACAGGTCTATGCAAAGCCACATCAGCACTGAACAGGTCTATGCAAAGCAACATCAGCACTGAACAGGTCTATGCAAAGCCACATCAGTACTGGACAGGCCTATACAAAGCAATATCAATACTGGACAGGCCTATGCAAAGCCACATCAGTACTGGACAGGTCTATGCAAAGCAACATCAGTACTGGACAGGCCTATGCAAAGCCACATCAGTACTGGACAGGTCTATGCAAAGCAACATCAGTACTGGACAGGCCTATGCAAAGCCACATCAGTACTGGACAGGCCTATGCAAAACCACATCAGCACTGAACAGGCCTATGCACAGTCACATCAGCACTGGACAGGCCTATGCACAGTCACATCAACACTGAACAGGCCTATGCACAGTCACATCAGCACTGGACAGGCCTATGCACAGTCACATCAGCTCTGAACATGCCTATGCAAAGCCACATCAGCACTGAACAGTTCTATGCACAGCCACATCAGCACTGAACAGGTCTATGCAGTCACATCAGCACTGAACAGGTCTATGTACAGTCACATCAGCACTGAACAGGTCTATGTACAGTCACATCAGCACTGAACAGGTCTATGCCAGTATTCAGTCTGCCTCTGGTAAACTAATCTTTAAGCAGCGCCTATTCTACAAAATATTTTTCTTTTTCTCTTTTAATGCCATAACTTACACAGGTCACTTCACAATTCATATCATCAATGTATTGAACATTATGGATACAGTAAGCCTATAAACAGCTTCTATTGAATAAATACAATGAAAAATAATTGAAAGTTACTCACTAAAGCATAAGTTCTGGGCTGTCATAATTATAGGTCATCTCATTGGTCAAATACAACACTTCCGTTTTATTTCTCACTATTTTAATAGACATTTGCTTCCCTTGGGAAAAAAAGTTTTTCAATCATTGGATATAAAACATGATTGATACAATATCTAGAGCACTGAATGCAATACAATGTTTTTAGAAGTAAACATGTTCAATATAGTGATCGTCATAAACCATGCTTGTGTTTAAATGTACTTTCTAGTGATTTGCAAACACCAATTACACATATGAAAATGGTTATAGTTCAATTCTGCGTTTTTATGAAACGTAAGAATGGAGGGGGTATGAGTCTCGCCCACTTTGAAATTAAGAGACAGAGGTTTATTTTTTCTCGTAGATTTTAGTAATAGAGCTAAGAGCAGAGCTAAGAGCATCGAATTCGGTAATTATGGTTTTGCTATATTTTTTTTTTTTTTTTTTTGGGTTGGGAGGTTGAGCTTCAGCCCCACCCGGACTACGCTCATGGAATTTGGTGACTGCAATTTTTTATTATTTTTTATTGGAGAGGGATAACCTAACCCCTCCCCCCGGCTACGATGGTGGAAACTGGTGACTGTAGTTTTGCTTTATTTTTTTATGGGAGGGAGTGTTATCCTTAAAAACTCCTTTGGCTATGCTGGTGGAGATAGAAAACTTTATTTACTATAGTTTGTTTTTGTTTTGTTCCAGGAGGATTTTAACTAGACCTTTCCCTTATGAGCGTAGCCAAAGCTATTATGAGGGGAATTTTATTTCGGAAGAGTGTGTTGAGGTTTAAACCCCAAAACTAACTCCTGGCTAAGCCCTTGATATATTTCTACATAATACTTTGTTATCACAATCCTTTAATTCTTACCTGCCAGGTGCATATGATTCCATGCTGATGTTACATTCATATAGTTCTTGATTATTTTTCTTGTACATTGCGATGGGCAAGTTGATGTAATGCTAACTGAAGGTTGCCTAGGGGGCAATAAAAATTGCCAAGGTCCTAGAGAATAAGTGCCAGCTTCATGAGGTCTCCTAAAATAGGAAAATATAATATAGTGTGCTCTTTGCAAACAGACGTAGGTTGATATGTAATTTGAATGTTAAGATTTTAACTACTGAATAATTATATTGACATTAGTCCAGAGCAAAAGAAAAATATCAAAAAATAAGACAATTGACAGATTAGGTTAACAATCTCTCCATTAAATAAAATTTATAAACCAAATATGTGACTAAGTGTTGCACTATAGCAGTGAAAAATCATCAATACTAGTTAGTTGTACACATATACATTAACAGCACAATAAGTTTTTAAAAAATCGCTCTACTTTTTGTTGGTAAAGTATGCCATCATTCCAGAACTATCGATCCAGTCAGATCTGATATCAGGATTATTCCAATGGACCTGCAAGAAATATAATCTCAAGTAAACTACAATGCCTTTAGTCATAGTACTGCAAAGACTTAGTAGTTAAACCTATTAGCCTATTAGAAATATTTTTAATATGCCTGATTGATTTTTTGTTTCTGAAAGTTTATATTTATCATACTAAAACCTTAAATTCGAAATATTTTACTGTGGTACTCGTAAGGAAACTTGTGCCTAGAGCTTGTAGCCTTGTTAAAGTTTGTATTGAATTGAGACCAAATCTAACTTAACGTATAGCATTAGACTCCTATATTCATATCATTCTATAAACTCTCCAGCAGCTTACCGAAATGGCGAAAGTTTTAAATCCTCTGTTCCCTATGGTGATTCCAGTCATTGCATGATAACAGTCTCCAGTCAAACCAACAGACCAAACACTCAACTCGGTAGTACAACTTGGTGAGGGATGAGCACCACAGAGGAAAGGTTCCTGGTTGACGGACACGCTGTCATCTGGGGAACATGGAGATGTTGTTTAAACCGTTGGGAACAGAAATCTAGAAAGTTCTAATTGCTGCTTTGGATGAAATGTAATTGGTATATACATTATGGAATACACAACATTCAATGAACGGTTCAAAACATTCGTCATGAATACTTCAGAACATTAACAAAAACAAAGGGATAAAGTTTTTGTTGAAGTTTGTGTTGCAGTTTGTTTTAGAGTTTGTGTTGGAGTTTGTGTTTGTTTTGAAGTTTGTGTTGGAGTTTGCGTGGAAATTTATTTTGGAGCTTGGTTAACTACAAACATGGACATACGTTAATAGTACCTACAACATTGAATTTACCTAAAAAATGTAAAATTGTTTCAAATATTACCTAGCATATATGCGCAATAATTTTTACAAAGTTGAGTATTACCCCAAAAACAACTGATAACTATTTTACCTGTGCAGGCAAACAGTTTCATGTGGTGAATGACGTATTTATTGTCTTGAATCGGTTTTACTGCTATTAAATGATACTCGTCTTGTGGCGCCATTTTCCGAAAGTCAAAGTACTGACACATATAGATGGTTTCTTTGGCAGGTACTCGAGTTCCAGGAGCAATGGTGAAGTTCACTGTATGTACATCTGAAATATACAATTAGATGGAGAACATGTACAAGCTGTGTTTTAAATAAAACGTACCTGGCCTAAGTTTGTTTGGTATCAGAGTAACCTCCGCATCGCTTATTTATTCAACAGGAATAGGGAGACGTAGAGACGACACTTGAAACAATCAGTTTATTAGAAATGTTGTGCTCACAGACCTATATATAATATCTAGACTGGACAACGGAAACACATTCTTATACGCGATTGATCAACTCAGAGACCTATATATATATATATATACAGAGAGAGAGAGATTGTTATATATTAATCACCATATATTCACGCAAATTTATGAAATAAAGCCAGTCATCTTATGTACATTTAAATAGATTGATTACCTAGATCTTTTTAGATAATGGATCTACAAATTGCAAATAATAATTATGAGACGAGAGTGTTCAATTACTAAATCTAGATCTAAAAATTAAATTATATGTTACATAGGTGAGGGTTGAAAAAAAAAATTACTTCTTATAACTACTTTACAAAACAACTTCTTGTTTCAACGTTTTAAAAAAAAATTCACGACATTTTTTGTAGTGTTAGAAGATTACCATGTCCAGTCTAGATGTACTATATATAGGTCTGTACTTGCGTTATTCAACAAAATGAAAAGTATATAAGAACTAAAAAGGTGCTATTAGGAGCGAAACTCAAACATAATGAATGGACCCGATAGAGCAAAACGGGTACCACAAAAAAAAACAACGCTAAATTTCATGTGTAATGCTGAACAAATAATGGAGAAAACTTGTCACAAAATGTGTTTGATGGTCACTTAACACACACACACAACTGTCCACTTATGTTGATTTACATTACTTTTGAAGTGAAAAAAAAAAGCTTCTAATTTTCATCCTGACTAGGACACACTGACCTGTTTCATTGATTCCAGGGCAAATAAAGTCTCTCTGTTTACACATTTCTTTCATCCATTCTTCTTGATTGTAATATCTTGAATGTGAAGTATTCTTAGACAAACAATTGGGAGAGTTCCATGGGTCACAGATACCTACAACAAAGAAATGTTGAGTTTTAAAAAAAAAAATAGCAATAATAACACAATAAGACAAAAGGTAATACTCTCTCATGCCCCCCTCACTCATCACTATCTTGTTACACTTACTAGAGCAGCGGTTCTCTAACTCTGTTTCAGTTCTGGGACCTCTTTACAAGCCATACGATTTTACCTAACTTGTCAGCCCTAAGAACATATATCATAGCCACAGGCATAGAGAGTAAGCTTCTGACGTCAACTTAATGAAATGAATGATTCTTTGTAGTCAAATCATCACAGCATTAACTATTGAAGTTTTACAGTCTAAGGACTAAAGGATGCTTAAAAAAACACTACATACAAAACATAAATACAACCACGGTCGTCGTATTGCTGATAATTGTTTGATGATTTGCATACTGCTTCTCGTCGTTTGGAGAAATCAACGGGTTGGTTTGAAAAGGACGCTACAGTTTAGTAGATTGTAAACCTTCGTTCGATAACACATTCAAATAAAGAAACACATTCAAATAAATAAACACATTCAAATAAAGAAACACATTCAAATAAATGCCTTTGTAAGATATAAATAGTAATTTAAATATTCAGGAGCATATTTCTAGCTGTACGCGGTGCGGCCTCTCTTACTGTCTCAGTTCCTTGTCACTAGACACTCTTGCTCTTCAATATGTATTCATTATCTAACGTGTAGATGAGGAGTGCGAAAAACAATTAAAAAATTAAGAAAGATGAATTAAACCGTATAACGTAATAACTCATTCTAAAATGTGCACGATTTATAACCAGACTGATGTCGATGTGTCGTGGAGTGTCAGGGGCGTCAGTTGGAAACTAAAAAACGACGCTTGGACTATTGTTTTGAATGAGGTGATAATGCAGAGAAATTAAAAAAAAACGGCGTAGATTGGTTTGTAAAAAAAAAGTAAATTTGAAATTCAAGCGCAAAATAAAATTCTATCACAAGACTGTTAACTGTCATTATTGTTTTGACAAAAATGTCATCATAAAATAGTTCGTACTAGAGAGATTAAACAGGGTGAGTTGTTATTCGTATTACCTGATCGGATAAACTAGCTTTCAGCAAAGTATTTTAATTGGATACAATTTTCATCTTTCTGCTGACTCCGGACGGTCCGCGAGCCGCTATTTAAGAACAATTGGTCTAGAGAATATAGACAAATCTTAGCGATGGGAGACAGACAGTTTTTAATATTTTGTATTATTTAAACACTCTCCTTTGATCAATTTATAAATTAGTTTTCACTTCTAATGAGAGAATGTGTTTTATTGGATCTAAGAGTTACAGTACAGTGTCTCATTCCAACGCTGTACAAACTTTGATCAAAGAGTTACATTATAGCGTCTTTTTTTAGTCACTTTGACATTGAATGTGATATCAAAACAAAATGAATCAACTAATGACCTGGATGTGTTATGTTAACATGTCTGCTAGGCAATGTGTTTTCTTTCCAGACACACTCTGGATCACCGAGTTCTTGACCGTTGGTCAGTCCATCACCATCGGAGTCTTTACGACACAATGCTTCTGTCCAGATCTGAAAGAAAATGTGAACTCGTCCTGACGTTATTCGCACTGGTTTGTTGTCCTTATGTGTACATCAACAACACAAGAGTCTACAACACAAGAGTCTACAACACAAGAGTCTACAACACAAGAGTCTACAACACAAGAGTCTACAATGTAAAAGTAGAACCATGGCTTTGGAACAGCATATCACAACAAGTGTGACAAATACAAATACATTTAGGCTCATGTTCGATGTATATTTAAAAATTAAAAAAGGCTGAAATAATGGATTCCTTATAACAATAAGGCTTGTCTTCGAGTCCGAAGATATATATTATATATTTATATTGATAGGTTTTATATAGCGCTACTTTCATGCTTATAGCATGCTCAGAGCGCTTTTGGTCCAATCTCATTTGTGGACCAGTGGGGGCGGGAAGGGGTATCTAGGAGTTTGTTATCCGTGTTGCCTTTAGGCGCTCAGTAAACACAGCTCTGCCCGAGTCGGGTGTCGAACCTCGAGCCCCCTTCTAAGTAGCCAAGCCAAGCCCAGTTCAAGCGCACTTGGCCTCTCGACCACACTTCTAACAGATTAGTGAGGAATGCAGTACTTGATTCTTTATTGTATCATTTGTGAAAAACAATTTAGAAAAATTAAATGGAAATAAATACATCAAATCTTCTAGTATCGGAATACCTTGATGACCTAACGAGCCATGATGATCTTGAAAAAGCAATAAATAGCATGAAAATTTGAAAATATCCAGCTAGTGATGGTATTCCAACGGAATTAGTCAAGTAGTCAACCAAACACTCCTGCTCCCTGAAGTCAATAATCTCTTCTGCTGCTGTCTCTAAGCAGGTCATGTCCCACGGGACATGCGTGAGGCAAATATAGTCAAATTATATAAGAACGAAGGAGATAGGAGTGATTAAAACAATTATGGGGTATCTCTCGTCTCAGCATAGTTGGCAAATATTTGCTTTAGTGGCACTATCCAGGCTGCAAGTGATAGCTTCTGGAGTCTACCTAGAGTCTCAATGTTCATTCAGGAGTAACAGGTCCACCATAGACATGATAACCTCTCTACGACTACTGCAGGAGAAATTCAGAGAGAGAGAGAGAGAGAGGGGGGGGGACAGACAGATCTCTATACATCGTTTTTTGTTAATCTGACTAAAGCCTTTGACAAAAGTCAGCAGAAGTGGCCTTTTAAAAAAAAAATGTGTCCTCACAAACTACTGAAGTTCATTGAGTACTTTCATGAGGAACTGAAATTCAATGGAGCACAATCAGCACCTTTTGAGGCCAGCAGCGGTTTGAAGCAGGGATGTGTGCTCGCAAATACTCTGTTTGGCATATTTTCTCCTGCCTACTGCACTATGTTTACAGCGACATCAACAAATGTGTATTTCTCCATACAAGATTCTCTGAAAAACTTTTCAATGTATTCATAGTGTGGGCAAAAACAAAAGTTAGGAAGGCATTTATCAGCTATTGTTGCTAACTCTGCTACTCAGCTTCAGACCCAGGTTGACAAACTATCTGCTGCATGCCAGAAGCTTGGCTTCAATATTAGTCAAACCAAGACTAAAATACTAGTTCAAAACACAAATACTGCACCTCAAGTAACCATTAACCCTTCAAGTGCTGAGCCGTTTTACAATGAGTGCATAAACAATGGACACTAACTACCACACGCGCCTTAAGGGTTAATGGCAAACCACTGGAAATTGTTGACCATTTTTTGTTATCTTGGTTCCATCATCTTCATTGATCTAGATTAGGATATCAGAACAGGATAGCCAAGGCAATGCAGAAAAGAGTAACTGACTAACAATACCAAAGCCTTAGTCTCTGGGACCTGTGTGATCAGCACTCTGCTATACGGTAATGAAACGTGTTCAACCTACTAATGGTTGGAAAAAAGCTAAATATGTTCGAAATTCGAATCCTAAGGCAAATTTTTATTTTTAAAATAGGTGGCAAGATATAATAACCAATTAGAAAGAGCAGGGTGCCAGGGCAGCTGCAGACGCCTTTGCTGGCTTGGCCATGTTAAAAAATGGAATAAATGAACTGTCCCGGATTGCAGATGGCATACACATCAGTAGTAGAAAGAAGGGTGAAAGTGCAACACCTGGTGATTACATATGCCCCAACCTGTGACCGCCGCTGCATATCAAGGATTGGCCTCTTTAGTCACACAAGAAGTTGCAAAGGAAAAAAGGAAAGATTTTTTGTTGACTATCATAGCAGAAACAAAATGAATACAAGCTGGTGTAAAAGCGCGGGAAATCGGGACAGAATCATGTAATTTTTGTGAGAGGCAAAACCCGTTTGGCTACATATCAAGGAGCTTAGTTTTTCAATCTGGTCTCGATCAGAGTTATGTTAGGTGAGCACAGAACAGAAACCTTCTCCCGGATAGCCCATCCTCCCCCCCCCAATGGTTCACAAAAGAGATTGGTCTAGAGCGCACTCAACAGGCTTATAGCATGAAAGATGTCGTATGCGAAATGAATGAATTTCCAGTACTATTGAACAAACAAATGTTTCAATGATTGTCTACTTACTTTTCCCTCCTTTTCAAAATCTTCACCAAAAACATTCCTAAAACCTGCGCCCTCGTCGTTGAAATGTCCAACACCTTCCCAGACATTGTTTGCTTTGCATGGGTGAGGAACAGAATCTCCATTAGGGATACGCTTTTGATAGATTCTGTAGGACGTCACACAAGATGCCAGAAGTACACTGACAATTATTCTGTAGAAGTATTTAGATAAAACATGAGTTACGTTTCTTGATCATTTATGGTCATATACATTCTGAAGAAATAGAATTGGCATAGTTTTGACAATTGCCTTGATTGAACATAACTAGACCTTCAAGACTTTTAGATTGACATTTCTGTCGCTGAGAAGGATCTTCTTAGTTCTTGGAGCATGTGGCTGAGGTAGCAGAACGTACGATAGTTTTTGTTATTTTATTCAATTTCTAGAGTCACGTTACAAAGATTTGACCAGTACAGGAGCTAGTAGATAGAGAAGACTATATCGTTTGGTAAATATTGTCTTTAAACGTACTTTAACATCAATCGGCTTGCTTGAAAAGACCAGATAATGATTAGTGATGTTCCAATGGCGGCGGGCCCCTATGGGTCGTCGCCGTCGGCCCTCATTCATTGAACCCCTTCGCGCCATCGATGCTACGCCACTGTGATGTTCGTAACTTTATTACAGCGACCTAGATTCTCTGTTTAAGTGCTAGACACCCTGCTATTACCTGCATGTCTGTTTAAGTGCTAGACACCCTGCTATTACCTGCATGTCTGTTTAAGTGCTAGACACCCTGCTATTACCTGCATGTCTGTTTAAGTGCTCGACACCCTGCTATTACCTGCATGTCTGTTTAAGTGCTAGACACCCTGCTATTACCTGCATGTCTGTTTAAGTGCTCGACACCCTGCTATTACCTGCATGTCTGTTTAAGTGCTCGACACCCTGCTATTACCTGCATGTCTGTTTAAGTGCTCGACACCCTGCTATTACCTGCATGTCTGTTTAAGTGCTCGACACCCTGCTATTACCTGCATGTCTGTTCAAGTGCTCGACACCCTGCTATTACCTGCATGTCTGTTTAAGTGCTCGACACCCTGCTATTACCTGCATGTCTGTTTAAGTGCTAGACACCCTGCTATTACCTGCATGTCTGTTTAAGTGCTCGACACCCTGCTATTACCTGCATGTCTGTTCAAGTGCTAGACACCCTGCTATTACCTGCATGTCTGTTCAAGTGCTCGACACCCTGCTATTACCTGCATGTCTGTTTAAGTGCTCGACACCCTGCTATTACCTGCATGTCTGTTTAAGTGCTCGACACCCTGCTATTACCTGCATGTCTGTTTAAGTGCTCGACACCCTGCTATTACCTGCATGTCTGTTTCCTTGTTTTATGTCAATAACAACGAGTTGAAGGATAGGATTTAAATATTATTTCTAGTCTGATAACTATTGCGGCCACAACGTTTTCTAGTTCAGGATATGTGTGTCAGGTTCTATATAAACCAGGATACAGCCCGCCGTCTTGTCATGTTTGGCATTTTCCGAACGATATCTTTTTGTCTTCTTTTTATTGTATTATTATTATCAAAGCCAGATTTAAGGCAGTAAACAATGTGGCCTCTTGGAGTCATGCCGTCATGCAGGGGTGCCTCCTCAAAATTTAGAATTAGCATATATATTTGTTTGCTCAAAAAAAAAAGGACCTGAAAAAATACATGCAGATATAGTCCCATTTCTAAACTGTAAAATGTCATGGCATTAAATTATTGAATCAGAAGTGATCTAGAACTTTTTAAAGGAAACTTTTCTTTTCTTACTTCTCAACGGGAATACAACTTTCTTTTCTTACTTCTGTTATCAGTGGCGTCACTAGGGGGTGCGGGGGGGGGGGTGACACACAAGTCGGAAAAATGCAACTTTTAAAAATAAAAATTACTTTCTAGAATGTCTCTCAGTTTAGTATCAACATGCCTCAAACTTTTTACATTGAATTCTATTTGCCTTGAAAGCTTCCTAGTATGAAGAATAATACGTTGTAGAGGCCAGGAGAAAGGTAGAGGTCAGGAGAAAGGTAGAGGTCAGGAGAAAGGTAGAGGTCAGGAGAAAGAGTTTCTGAAGCTCTGAGTGACCTTAAGGTGCTCCCACAAACACTTGATCAGTTGAGTGGTGAACGAGTGGTGAACGAAACATTTTTTAGTGTAACACACGCCTGTCGCGTGCCATTCGACGCATTGGGCTGCAATCTTTCTCCACAGAAGTCATTCATAGGCGACTTTCACAGCCACTTTCCTTCTAAGGTGGGACGCCATTATTAAACGTGTACGGTCATGTTTTTGCGTTCCTCTTTTCGGCTTTTATTTTAAAGCTGACTTTGGTAAACGTGTTTCGTCTAATAATAGGTGGAATTTAATCTCCAGGCTAAATGATTTGTTTGTTCAGATAGGCCGTATTTTTTTAAAGATGGCTCCTGCTTTCCAATCCGACATGCAACACCATGATATGTAACTTCAGTGCCTAAATAGGTTAACATTTCTATTTGTTCAAGATCTGTATGACCAATGTTGATGGGGGTTTTGGGTAACCAGCACCCAATATGCATAACTTTGAGGGCATCTTTATCCGTCATATCGTGTATACATTTAATTGTAAACCTGTTCAGTGCTTGATTTGTCTTTTCAGAAGCAGCTGAGAAACACTGGTATAAAAACCTTTTCCGTAAGGAGCTCTTAAATAATCTCTAATAAAAATGTTCAACTAAATGTTTCTCAAATAATTGTACATTTTAAATTTATGTAATCACTTTTGATAAAATTTAAAAAATAACGACATTTTAAAATAGATTCGAAAATCATTTTCAGGTGTAACCAATCAATTAATTAGCTTACAGTTTTATTAAGAAACAAAAAAAAAATTATTTTTTTTAGGACGAGAGTATTTTTTTCCTTCGTAGGGGGTGACACTCTGAGCTTACGCACCAGATGACGCGCACCTTAGTGAAGCCACTGTCTGTTATACTTCTAATTAAAAGAAGAGAGTAAAAAAACTCGAGTATTGATATTTCTATATCGACTGAGATGATATATCAATCGTCCATATACTTCAGTTTTGGATGCAGTAAATCTGATGAATACAATCTTGAAATGAGGTCCCATTATTTCATCGAGTTCAGCAATTTCAGTAAAGCTCAGATTATCTTTAACATTATTTGTATTTATAACTGAAGTGGTACTAGGCTGTCATGCAGAAATTAATTAAATTATATCATGTTATAATATTCTTTGATTTTCTTTAAAGATTCTTTAATTTATGAGCGAAGATTCTAGTAATTGATCTTTTCAATTTACTGGCTCATCCGTTAAAACATATGACAATATCAGTTCCATTTTTGGCTTCCTCTTTAAGTTTGTATGAAAATTGAAGCCTAAGTAGCTAATGTGGTTTTGTTATAAAATGAGGTATCGGAAAAAGTGGTCTAAATGAACCTTGAGGAAAACAAAATGTTATCTCTTGACATTTATACATTATGGAACGCCCTTATAATAGGGCAGGTCTGCAGCACTATAATGTACTCTGACTATTAACAAGAATCTCCATGGATTGTTCAGGATCTGACACCACAATAAACAGTATGATTATTTTAATCAAGTCAAAATTCGTTTTATTCCATAGCGTACGTTGACATATTTTTGTTTGATTTTGGAATGTTTTAAGATACTGCTATTATAGTGTGTTAGAATTTTCTTGTTCTCTTACAGACTCTAGTTCTAGAGATAGCCAACAAAATGTTTACAACAGATATCGAAAGTACATAACTGTATAACTTGGAATTTCTCAACCTGTAGTAGATGTGCGGCGTCTAGTCGCACTTGTAACTAAAACTAAATCAATATATAAAATTAAATCAACACTTACCGAATGGCCATTTTCAAAATTCGTCTAAGTGGCTACTGTATGTCTTGATATAGGAATGTTGTTTCAGAATTCGTCTAAGTGGCTACTGTATGTCTTTATATAGAAATCTAGTTTCAAAGTTCAATCGCTTGGTCTCCTATTTTTTTCTCAAAAGACAAAATAACCTTTTTTTCGGTCACTATTTGACAATGTATTTACTTTCTATCTGGTTGTAGGGGAATTCAAACCTGTTAAAATTAGCTTCTTCAAAGTCCAGGTCATATTTCATGGAATCCAATTGTTATTCTATTGACATCTTCAGTAACGTACTTTTTATAACCCCTTGGCTTTGACCCTGAACGGTCCAGGATATCCAAAGTGGATCCTATTAGAAACCTTGTGTACTGTTGTATCAATATTTTTCTCTCCCACTCCACCCCTTTTATTTTAAAAGCTGTGGCAATACATTCTAGTAACTGCTTTCAAATCATTTTCACATTGACTAAACAGACTTAATCTGAAAACAAGATAAGAAGGTTTGGGTATTGACACAAACTGGACGTTTCTTCAGGGATAAACATTACTGCGCCCTAAACTTGACATCTTAGGGAATGGCAGCGGCTAGGTTTCAAACTCATAATGTCAGTTCCAAACAGAAACCATTCGTCAAGTCATCATTTTTGTCATGCATCTTATCGTGGGAATCTTGACTGTGGTGTAGAGACTATTGTGTAGTCTCGGGTGTTTGGAAAGCAAAAAAAAAAAAAAAAAAGAAACATTTTTGGTCAACTTGAAATAAACGAAATTGTATACATAAAATATGATTTTTCCTTGAAATTACTATTAATGGTACATTTCATATGACTGTTACATTTCATATGACTGTTATCATCAGAGCTAGGGGTCTTAACCACAGGCAGTTCCGAAAAGTAGAAGATTTGAAAACAAGACATTCCGATGTTCCGCACAACAGTAGTATCCTCTTGCTTAGCATGGACAAGGTATTGAGAAGAATATAGGATCACAAGGAAGAAATGATTATGCTTCTTGAAGGACATTGACTGTGACTTTGTTTCTTATATTTCTAATGAAGAATTGAAGATAGACTTCATTTTTGCCATTGATGTTATTACAATGGGTTGTATGCAAATGAAATGTACTGGCATGTTAAATCTTTTCAAACAAAGCTAACCAAATTCTCCAGGCAAGCATGTTTGTCATTTTCCATTGCTGAATACTGAAACTATCTCTAGTCAAATGGTTGAAAAATACACAATTCCTTAACTGTGGAGCTTGAAAGCAAATTTTAAGATGTCAAGAACCTGGGCCTAATTCTCAATACCCTCAGTTTAGTGCAGATGTTGATTCAGCTCCAGAGGACATACTCCCATGCATTTTATGAACTGAAAGAGAGGTTCAAGTCAGTTCTTTTGCTGGAGGTTTGTTGGTCTTTGAAGAAGCCGCTTTTCCACACTTTTAAAAAACTTGGTGCTAAACTTTCACATTATTTGGGTCAACATACATCTGTGAACAATCATTTTTTTGTTTGAAAATAAGGAAATGTAAGAACAGGTTAGTCCAGACTGACAGTAATTTGAAGAGTCACTGAGAAAAAAACAACTAGTACGCTAGTTCTTCAGTTCCGGAAAATTATGCTACAGTTTAATACTTCACATTAAGTACAACTGTACATTTGTGGCAAAATATTGTTATGTCCAAGACAACGATAATGTTTTTTGGTTTCTTTTTATTATTAGTAAAATGAATGTAAGAAATGGCTAACCCTTATTGTAAATCCTCAATCGGGAGTGTAAAAATTTCAGATAAATTTATAATGCACAGTAAAAATGTGAGTAAAAAGACATTATATACAGATTTTTTTCAAATATAAGTACATACTACACACAGTCAGATAGATAGATAGATAGATAGATAGATAGATAGACAGACAGATAGACAGACAGATAGATAGATAGATAGATAGATAGATAGATAGATAGATAGATAGATAGATAGATAGATAGATAAACAGACAGACAGATAGATAGATAGCCTTGCCCTATGCACACCACCATTCAAGCTACTGCAGAAGGTGCGCTCTAGCTCTTGTACTGTTAGAGACTAGACTTGGAAGGAACGTTGACATTGTTGAAGACAAGAGAGGTGAGATAATGTCTAGGTCTTAGGAAGAAACTAGGCTTAAAGTAGATATTGTCATTATGTGTTTGAGATCTCCTGTAAATAAACACCTGTCATCGTTAGATTGATTACATTGGTTTCAGAAGTGGGATTATAGGCCACTAAAAAAAGAATGTACCATGATGAAACAAATAGATACAATGCTGAAACAAATAGATACAATGCTGAAACAAATAGATACAATGCTGAAACAAATAGATACAATGCTGAAACAAATAGGTACAATGCTGAAACAAATAGGTGCCATGCTGAAACAAATAGGTACCATGCTAAAACAAAAAGATACAATGCTGAAACAAATAGGTACAATGCTGAAACAAATAGGTACCATGCTGCTGAAACAAATAGGTACCATGCTGCTGAAACAAATAGATACAATGCTGAAACAAATAGGTACCATGCTGCTGAAACAAATAGATACAATGCTGAAACAAATAGGTACCATGCTGCTGAAACAAATAGGTACCATGCTGCTGAAACAAATAGATACAATGCTGAAACAAATAGGTACCATGCTGAAACAAATAGATACAATGCTGAAACAAATAGGTACCATGCTGCTGAAACAAATAGATACAATGCTGAAACAAATAGGTACCATGCTGAAATAAATAGATACCATGCTGCTGAAACAAATAGATACAATGCTGAAACAAATAGATACCATGCTGCTGTAACAAATAGGTACCATGCTGCTGAAACAAATAGATACAATGCTGAAACAAATAGGTACCATGCTGAAACAAATAGATACAATGCTGAAACAAATAGATACCATGCTGAAACAAATAGATACAATGCTGAAACAAATAGGTACCATGCTGAAACAAATAGATACAATGCTGAAACAAATAGGTACCATGCTGCTGAAACAAATAGGTACCATGCTGCTGAAACAAATAGGTACCATGCTGCTGAAACAAATAGATACAATGCTGAAACAAATAGATACAATGCTGAAACAAATAGGTACCATGCTGAAACAAATAGATACAATGCTGAAACAAATAGGTACCATGCTGAAACAAATAGATACAATGCTGAAACAAATAGGTACCATGCTGAAACAAATAGATACAATGCTGAAACAAATAGGTACAATGCTGAAACAAATAGATACCATGCTGCTGAAACAAATAGGTACCATGCTGCTGAAACAAATAGATACAATGCTGAAACAAATAGGTACCATGCTGAAACAAATAGATACAATGCTGAAACAAATAGATACCATGCTGAAACAAATAGATACAATGCTGAAACAAATAGGTACCATGCTGAAACAAATAGATACAATGCTGAAACAAATAGGTACCATGCTGCTGAAACAAATAGGTACCATGCTGCTGAAACAAATAGGTACCATGCTGCTGAAACAAATAGATACAATGCTGAAACAAATAGATACAATGCTGAAACAAATAGGTACCATGCTGCTGAAACAAATAGATACAATGCTGAAACAAATAGGTACCATGCTGCTGAAACAAATAGATACAATGCTGCTGAAACAAATAGGTACCATGCTGAAACAAATAGATACAATGCTGAAACAAATAGATACAATGCTGAAACAAATAGGTACCATGCTGCTGAAACAAATAGGTACCATGCTGCTGAAACAAATAGGTACCATGCTGCTGAAACAAATAGATACAATGCTGAAACAAATAGATACAATGCTGAAACAAATAGATACAATGCTGCTGAAACAAATAGGTACCATGCTGAAACAAATAGGTACAATGCTGAAACAAATAGATACAATGCTGAAACAAATAGATACAATGCTGAAACAAATAGGTACCATGCTGCTGAAACAAATAGGTACCATACTGCTGAAACAAATAGGTACAATGCTGAAACAAATAGGTACCATGCTGCTGAAACAAATAGGTACCATGCTGCTGAAACAAATAGGTACCATGCTGCTGAAACAAATAGATACAATGCTGAAACAAATAGATACAATGCTAAAACAAATAGATACAATGCTGAAACAAATAGGTACCATGCTGCTGAAACAAATAGGTACCATGCTGCTGAAACAAATAGATACAATGCTGAAACAAATAGATACAATGCTGAAACAAATAGGTACCATGCTGCTGAAACAAATAGATACAATGCTGAAACAAATAGATACAATGCTAAAACAAATAGATACAATGCTGAAACAAATAGGTACCATGCTGCTGAAACAAATAGGTACCATGCTGCTGAAACAAATAGATACAATGCTGAAACAAATAGATACAATGCTGAAACAAATAAGTACCATGCTGAAACAAATAGATACAATGCTGAAACAAATAGGTACCATGCTGAAACAAATAGATACAATGCTGAAACAAATAGGTACCATGCTGAAACAAATAGATACAATGCTGAAACAAATAGGTACAATGCTGAAACAAATAGATACAATGCTGAAACAAATAGGTACCATGCTGAAACAAATAGATACAATGCTGAAACAAATAGGTACCATGCTGAAACAAATAGATACAATGCTGAAACAAATAGGTACAATGCTGAAACAAATAGATACAATGCTGAAACAAATAGGTACCATGCTGCTGAAACAAATAGGTACCATGCTGCTGAAACAAATAGATACAATGCTGAAACAAATAGATACAATGCTGAAACAAATAGGTACAATGCTGAAACAAATAGGTACAATGCTGCTGAAACAAATAGATACAATGCTGAAACAAATAGATACAATGCTGCTGAAACAAATAGGTACAATGCTGAAACAAATAGGTACCATGCTGCTGAAACAAATAGATACAATGCTGAAACAAATAGGTACCATGCTGCTGAAACAAATAGGTACCATGCTGCTGAAACAAATAGATACAATGCTGAAACAAATAGGTACCATGCTGCTGAAACAAATAGGTACCATGCTGAAACAAATAGGTACCATGCTGAAACAAATAGATACAATGCTGAAACAAATAGGTACCATGCAGCTGAAACAAATAGATACAATGCTGAAACAAATAGGTACCATGCTGCTGAAACAAATAGGTACAATGCTGAAACAAATAGGTACCATGCTGCTGAAACAAATAGGTACCATGCTGCTGAAACAAATAGATACAATGCTGAAACAAATAGGTACCATGCTGCTGAAACAAATAGATACAATGCTGAAACAAATAGGTACCATGCTGCTGAAACAAATAGGTACCATGCTGCTGAAACAAATAGGTACCATGCTGCTGAAACAAATAGGTACCATGCTGCTGAAACAAATAGATACAATGCTGAAACAAATAGGTACCATGCTGCTGAAACAAATAGATACAATGCTGAAACAAATAGGTACCATGCTGCTGAAACAAATAGATACAATGCTGAAACAAATAGGTACCATGCTGCTGAAACAAATAGATACAATGCTGAAACAAATAGATACAATGCTGAAACAAATAGATACAATGCTGAAACAAATAGATACAATGCTGAAACAAATAGATACAATGCTGAAACAAATAGATACAATGCTGAAACAAATAGATACAATGCTGAAACAAATAGGTACCATGCTGAAACAAATAGATACAATGCTGAAACAAATAGATACAATGCTGAAACAAATAGATACAATGCTGAAACAAATAGGTACCATGCTGAAACAAATAGGTACAATGCTGAAACAAATAGGTACAATGCTGAAACAAATAGGTACCATGCTGCTGAAACAAATAGGTACCATGCTGCGTAAACAAATAGATACAATGCTGAAACAAATAGATACAATGCTGAAACAAATAGGTACCATGCTGAAACAAATAGGTACCATGCTGAAACAAATAGGTACCATGCTGAAACAAATAGGTACAATGCTGAAACAAATAGGTACAATGCTGAAACAAATAGATACCATGCTGAAACAAATAGATACAATGCTGAAACAAATAGGTACCATGCTAAAACAAATAGATACAATGCTGAAACAAATAGGTACCATGCTGTTGAAACAAATAGGTAACATTGGGTTGCAAGTGAGTACTTTTTTTTTGTTTAGATCCAAACATAACAGACTGACAGAGAGATAGAGAGGCCACACATATCTACTATGTTTTTCTAATTTTGTGACACGCTAACAATAATGATAAATGAATTGTTTGACAGTAAATTAACAGGTTAAAAAAGGTACTCAGAAAGATACAAAGATATTAAATTTAAAACAGATCTTAGAGAGTATTCAATCAATGACTTCTTGTTTGATCTACTTTCAAGTCAGGAAAGGCAAGAAGTGGTAGACGAGAATGGTAAAGGTGTAGAGTCACTGAAGAGCTAACTTTCATAGCAGAAAGAGTTAAATGACTTCTGACCCTAGAAATGAAGTTTCTCTTGACTCTTGGCTGTTAAAATGCAATATATATATCTGGTGTACGAATAGTCGGGGGAACGAGTTGTCGTGAAGGATTTGTCGTCCCATCTACAACAGTCGGAAGAATTTTGACCATTACGAAACAAGAAATTTAAAAATAACGTTTCTAAGAGTTTTGTTTGCAGACGTCTTTCACGTTGACATTTACAAGTGTCATCTCCTAAAATATTTATATATATATATATTCTTTCAATTTCATTTTGCTTTGTTAATATTTAAGTCTATATTGATGATTTCAATAAAAATAATTGTTGCTTGCTTTTTTTCCCGCCCTAAAATTAAATTAATTAAAATAAATTCGCCCCCTCCCCACTTTGTCAGGACATAGCTTCTCCTTGAGAGGTTATGGGGGAAGGGGCTTCTCACTGTGTGAGAGACGATGTGTTAATGTAATTCCACATCTAATCAAACCTGTTTTACTATGTTAAATTAGACATTTTGAAGTACCAGCAAAATATAAATTATGTGGATAACAAGAGTAGAAGTATGGTTTTCTTTTGAAAAAATTGGAAAGTCTTGCTGACTCTAACGTGATCGAAGATGAGCACATTTCTCATCTCCTATGAACTCGAAGATGACTGTAAAGTCCAATCCTCGCTTTAAAAAGCCGTCTGCATACGTGACATGGGTAGGTTTGGTCATTTGCATATAGGCCTGCTTCTTTTCTCAGCTTTTTGTTGGTTCGGCTCTCTTTCACGATGGCCACTCTTCTTGGTTTAAATCTCAAGACTCTGAGAAGCTAGTGCTTCCCAGCTGTGAATGTCAATATCACACTCCTAGACCTCCTTAGGAGCGCTTTCCTTCGCACAACTCCCCATACAGAAGTCGTTTGGGAAGGCAATTGTCTGGCATGCGGACTACATGTCCGGTCCATCGAAGTTGGGACCTTTTTTTACTGTCGCATTGATAGTGTTCATATTTACAGTTGAAAGATTTCTGTGTCTGGTATGTGGTCGGACCAACGCAGCTTATGGATAATCATTAGACAACGTAGTTAAGGAGTTTAGCTTTTTGAGGTGGTAGGAATATAACGCTGACATGTGCTCATGTGATGACATGTTTACTTATATTAGTCGTAATCCAGAACGTTTGGACAGCATACAATTGTTTTGACTTTCTTACCAATACTGACACTTTTAATGAAAACCACAAATTGAAAAAAAAACAAGGTTACAAAGACAGTTTGTGTGGAAACACAAACTTAAAATCGGCCCCCGAAGTGGTCCACACAGGCAGGCTTCAATATTTTCAGAAAGAACATCCAAATGAAATTATATCAAAGACAAATGAGAGATAAGAATGGAGAAAGAAGGTTGACAGATCTTGTGTAGTGCCCCAATGGTGCTGCAGATCAAGGAATAGGTGCAAGTGAATGCAAAGTTAGATGTGAACCTGACCTAATTAGTTCCCCTTTCAGACCTTGTGGTCTATAGGGCAGATGATGTAAAGTTCATCTGTTTTGTGGCCTACGGTTAACGAGGGTGTCATGTAGCCAGCACAACGACCAACCGCCTTTACTTTTCCCCAACTAATGTCAGGTACCCATTAGAGCTGGGTAGACTCAGAGGCGCCCAAGGATTCCGAAGTTGAAAATCCCAGTCTTCACCAGGATTCGAACCCGGGACCCTCGGTTCGGAAGCTAAGCGCTTTACCGAGCCTCTCCTGGTTTTTACAAAATGTTATTGTTTTAAAAATCTTCATCTATTATTTGAATTTTCTGAATCAATTTACATACAATATAAAAAAAAAAAAAAAAAAAAAATAAGTCAAGAAAATGAAGTTTATAAGATTACTATTCGTTTTAAATTAGGTCATAATGCATACTAATTAGCCTTTTCTCTTTAAAAAACTGCTTGCATAACTGATTTTAAAAATTAGATTTTTCACTTTCAGGAAAAAAAAGTAGCCGTTGCATCAGAACTTTGAATGGTCTAAAATATTGTGATATCAGATTTTCAATATCTTTTCTAGTTTACGAGATCTAAACGGGACAGACGGACAGACGGACATACGGACAGACATTTCGCACAAAACTAAAAGCATCTTTTCCCCTTTCGGGGGCCGCTAAAAAAACGCTGCATAATGCACAATGTTGTCAGAGTTGTCACCTATTTTAAATTATAATTTTATTATAAAGCCAAGGTTTGCTGTCTCTCCCTCTAGTGTAACTAATTGACTATTTGTTTGTTAAGCCAAGGTTCGCTTTATATCTCTCCATCTAGTGAAACTCAATTCTAGGTAATTTTCCCCAATGTAAACATGTTTTTATCGAGAGTGATGTCAACAGGACATACTAGCTTACGTCCCGGATGACGAAAGAAATGAGGTCAACAACTGTCTGACAATTCGATTCAGAATGTTCCAATAGCCTCTAGCAATGTCTGCTTCAAGAGTTCAACTCAATGTTTCTTATTCTATCAAGTGAACTATTGACATCGTACTTTATAAAGAAAACATCCAAGCGTGTGCTCGGACATGTAGGCCCTATTGACTACAAAACGTATGCGTAAAGGAGGTTATCAATGTTTTATTTTGTTTTCTAATGTAAAAACAAGCAAAATAAATACACGATTTTAAAAGAAAAGAGAGTATGAGTTATCACACAAACTCAGAGGCGGACCCCTTCGGATCTGCCCATTGAAAAGAAAAGCTTAAGCCGTATTCTTCTTTTTTTAAAAAAAAAGATTTCTCAACGAAATGACAACACGCATGTAGATCTTTAATAATGTAAACTACAATAAAAGTCTTGACAAAATATGCGTGGTATGTATTGCATTCCTAAACTTTATTTTAAAAGTCGATAAAAGCAACTCTGGACCTTAAAAAATCTTTACTATATTATTCACAAGGGCCACTGGGCCATGATTCATTTATAGACTGAAATCTCACAAATTTTGCCACTTGCTGTGGACGAAAAAAATACCAAAATGGAATCAGTTATTATTTGTCGTAAGTCTTGAACAACCAACCATCTATCACGATCGAAACCGCAGCGGTTAAATTTACCAAAAGCGATTTCTTTTAGCGATTACAACCAAATATTGTTTTTAAAGTCTACATATAAAAAGGTACAAAATTAAACTTTGTTCCGTTTTTTAAGCACTATTTAAACCATAGACATAGACTAGATCTAGACTGGACATGGAGATTTGTTAACACTACAAAAAATGTCATGAATTTATTTTAAAGTTGAAACAAGGCGTTGTTTTGTAAAGTAGTAAGTTATAAGAAGTAAAGTTGTGTTGTTTTTTTTTCAACCCTAACCTATGTAACATATATAATTTACTTTTTTTAAAATCTAGATCTAGTAATTGAACATTAAAAATAAAAGTATTCTCGTCTCATAATTATTATATTGCAATTTTATAATACATAATCTAGAAAGATCTAGGTAATCAATCTATTTAAATGTAGGCTACATAAGATGATTAAAATCAACAGACATGAATTATTTCGATCTAGGATTTTTGAAACATTATGCCAATGGAAACTAACAGGAAATGGCTTTGTTTCATATATTAGCGTGAATATATAGCTATGTGATTAATAGCCCATTCTAAAGAAAATCCGAGAAATGATTTTGCATTTTTTGTAAACTTTGAAAACTAAAGATCATTACTTCTAAGTCAGAAAAGGTTGATTGAGGCGACTTCCATTAAAGCTTGAAAAAGAGTTACGTACATAAAAATTTTTATATAGGTCTATGAATCGATCAATCATGGATAAGAATTAGTTTCCGGTTTCCAGTCTAGATATAATATATAAGTCTATGGTTGAAACTTTTTTTGTATGCTACATTTCTCCTTTCTCGAAACTTGCTTTTGTAGACATTCTATATATATATATATATATATATATATATATATATATATATATATATATATATATATATATATTTAATACCTGCTTTTGTGTGTAAAAATGGATTTAAAAATTAAAATGTTGGTATATTTTTATTACTTTGCAATATTTTTTTATGTTGAGCATGAGATTATGAGATTGAGATTATGGAATTCTTGAGTGAGAGAGCCTTACGACTCTGAGTGATCACAAAATAGGGGTCTGACAAAAAGCTATATAATATTTAAATATTGAATTGCCAAGCCGAATAAAAGTTAGCGATTTTATGGAAAATCTTTTTATTTTTGGGGTGGTCACGGGGAAAGCTAGAAAAATGAACCTATAAGTCTCAGTCCAGAAGCATGTGTTTGTGTAGGGAGGTCGGCAGTGGCGTAGCATCCGTGGCTCGAAGGAGCTCAGTGAACCCGGGCCCACGAACTTTAGGGTCCACAGCCTGTGACGTAGCAAGAATGGCGCGAAGTGGTTCCTTGTGTTTGAACCATGACTAATGACCAGTTGTTGACCACATAACAACTTGTTTGTTTGTTTGTTTTACATGTTTCGGATGTTCCTTCAGAGTTGAAGATAGTTTACTTCCTAGTCCAAACCTCCCGCAGGACGACGGGGGATGGGAGCGGGCAGGATTTGAACCCTCGACCATCGATAAATCCGAACGACAGTCCAGCGCGCAAACCTCACGACCAGGCAGCCATCCAGGGATAGGGATAACACCAAAGGGAAAAAAATAATTGTGCTTTAGTCACAAAAAAAAAACCGTTAAAAATAAAATGTAGAGATCTCACTTAAAATATTCTAAACATTAGATGTAACTTTATATTAATTACACAAACATCAACCCGTGTTTTAACCTAGCGTTAATGCATCAGTGACTTGGAATGCTTTAAAGAAATTGTTTTTCATCTGGTTTATTGTAACGGTGTCTAGCTGTAATCGTGCGTTGGAGGGGACAATTGTAGCCAGATCGACCCATTTTTTTCCCCTGTATATTCATAAAACCACTGAAAGTATTAGAGGAACGGGGCGGAAGGGGTGATTTGCACAGGTCAATTATCTCGTTTCGAATCTGGCTTTTCCCGTTTGTATCATTGATATATTTCTATATATATATTTAGGGCCGCCGCGAGGGTTGTGGCGCTTGCGTGCGAAATTAAAAATGCCGCCCCCTTTTCTTTTCCAAAATTTTTTTTTATTAGGGCTTAAGACTGAGTTGGACACTGTTCCAAAAGTGCTTTTTATTTTAAATCCATTTTTTGTAGACCATTCCATTCTATCCTTTCCTATTCGCATCGTTGTTGTATCCCTATGAATGATCTATGAACCAAGCACTAGGAACAATTTCGGATTAACGAGCCTTCAGACATCTGACATTTTGGTTCTTTGTGATCAACATTCAGTCTACTCACTTAGGCTCCTAAACAACTGATCTCGTTCTGAATACTCACTTATGCTCCTGTATTTGTGGCGATGAATTTATTACTGTTGAGCTGCAGCTGGTATATTACAATGAATAGTGTAAATGATCATGATCTATATATATATACTATTTCTTGATAACTTTAACTGTTCAACAGTGCTATATGGTCTGGACGTGGATATGTTCACTTGTTTGTTATTTTACGTTAAAACACAATAAAAAAAAAAAGCTCGAAATACAAAAGCCGTTGACAGTGGAACATTTTCAACGTTCTGTACACTTTCATGATAATTATCACGATTGTATTTTGGAGAGATGTGCATTGTATCCACAATCACCTGACATAGATGGATTCAAAGTTGCCTACAAATGTATCCATGAAGCAGCTCAGCGCTGAATATTTTTCTTGAGTTTAATACAAAGTAAATAATCTAAAGTACAAGTCACTTAAACAATGAAATGAAATAAAACATAGTAAGGCAGTGTATCTCACATTCCCGGGTGGCGACTCCCCAGATAACAACATTTTTGTTCGAGCCCCCTTTAGAAGCTGGTGCATAGAGGAGCGATGTAGGCTTCCACAGTGAGGTCTGTGAGTTGTTTTTAAAGAATCTAATAATAAAAAAAGGAAACTTAGTCACAATTTTTAGATTTTATTTTTAATTTCCATTCATTTATTCCTGTGTATAGAATCCGAATTAACGTCACGAAACTTCACTAAAACGTTGCTGTTTTTTTTTTGTTGTTTTTTTGGGTGGGAATTAGTGTTGCCTACATCATTTTTAAGCGTTGTAAAAAGTTCTTCCTGGAGGCAGGATTGAAGATACGACAGGTTTCCGCTTAAGACGGCAAGGGGTCTGAACATTTTTTTTAGCAGCCCCTTCCCCCCTTTCCCGTTCTTGGTCGGTTGTTGGCTTATAGCTCCAAATAGCTAGTACAACTGAACCGATGTAAGCTTTTTATATTTTCTAATAAATAACTAACCTTTAAATAAATTTGAACAAACTTCTTTGTGAACAAGAACTCAATATAATTGTTATTAGTCACGATTTCACTTGAGATAAAGTATAGATCTAATAGTCATGAAACAAACTGATATTTAATTCAACACAATCTAGCTCTAAAAAAAAAGTATTTTTTCTTTCATGTCTAAAGATCGTCTCACATTGACACTAGGTACAGTAATTTCATCATTGTCACTGCATAAACACCAATAAATCGCTTAACCTCTTCTTACTGCCGCCTAAGAAACACACACACTCCAAAACATCTCCTTTTGTCAGAACGTTGCGCCCTTCCCCTCCACATGAGAGGAACTAGCGCCCTACCCCCAATAAAAATGTTTTTAAAATTGACTTTTTAAGTTGCGGTAATAGATCTACTTACAGTGCGGGCTATTCGACTCAAAAACAAATATTACAAACAACCCGCGAAAATTGAAGACCAGAAATGAGTAGGCGCCAATCGAAAAAACCATGGAATCCCTAGTTCGCTGCTCTATTTTTTTAGTCTTGTTTCCAAAATAGTTTCTTTTGTACGAATGCCGTTTATATTTTCAAAGGGTAATGGAATAATTGTAATTTATATAACATATATAAGTATTTTTATAATGTAACTTTTTTCTTTAAAGTAACATTGGAACAATGATTTGGCCGCCCCCTAAAGTCGGCCGCCTGCGTGCAATGCACACATTGCACAATAGGTAGTGGCGGCCCTATATATATATATATATATATATATATATATATATATATTGTTACGAATCTCACTTCTGGCTCTCTGCAAACTGCACCTTACAGAACCAACTGAAAGAACTTGACAACTCAGGGCTCCAAATAACGTAATAGTTTAATGTCAATAAAATAACAGCCAATACTGTACAATTGGCAGCACGTAGCACAAGACTGTACAAATATCTCTCCTGTTACTAGCCGTGCTGCCGTATCAACTCTTGCACTGGTCTCTCTGTCTCGTCTCGGACTTGTACTGAGCCGTAGTAACGAACTGTAGATCGGGAAGTTGTAACTGACTCGTCTCTGATACCTTCGCTCTTTATATAGGGTCCCTGCTGGCCTTCTAGAACCGGGCAGAACGTCGCTCGACCATTCTGGGTGTTCATATGACTACATCCCTCTTGACGCTCTTGAGCTCTGTTCTCCACGCCGATCCTACTCGAACCTTCTTGTTGACACTCGTCTCGGCTGACCGTCGTAAATCGTCACGGTTGACCGCTCGTCTAGCGCTGGCCTGGGGCGATTCGCGTCGGCTGACTACACACACACCACTACCCCCATCTGTGCCACCACCAGGTTTATAACAATATATATATATATATATATATATATATATATATATATATATATATATATATATATATATATATATATATATATATATATATATATATATATATATATATATATATATATATATATATATATATATAATCAGGTGAATCAATGCCATTAGTCTCGTCTTGACACGGGGCAGAATCTTGTGTGACTGATCAAGACGATTTTAGAGCGGCAGAGTTTGCCACAGTTTGTGCGTGAATATGCATCTGACTTAAGGTTAGTTGACTGGGTAGATTTCTTTTTCTTTCTCTTGGCTAACGCAGTTGTTTTTTATTTTTTTGCATTCATCGAAGTTCGTACCAGCACGTTCAGTCTGTCTCCATGTTGTCCGGTATTGGGCTATCTCCTACCACATACTTTGTTCGATGCCCTTATTTCTCGCTTACAGACATCTTTGTAGGTTAGTTTTGGGCGGCCCTTGGGTCTGACTCCCTCTGCATCTCAGCGTATAGCATGTCTGACTTGCGAGTGACATGACCGAGCCATCGTAGTCTTCTCTGTGTAAGAAGAGCATACTTGGCCCGTTTTAGAACGTCCTGGTTGGGAACATGATCCCTCCAGGAGACGCACATTATGCGTCGCAGGCAGCGTAAGAGGAAGCTGTATAATCTGTGTTCTTGACGCATGTAAGTTGCCAAGCTCTCCCTGCCATAAAGAAGTGTGCTCAGAACGCAGACATTGTAGACTAGGATTTTGGTTGCCGTACTCAATTTGGTATTTTCCCACACGCGCTTGGAGAGTTTTGCCATTGCTGCAGAAACCTTTCCTATTCATTTTTGTCAGCTCAGTGTCTAGATCTAGGTTGCTGGTTATTGTTGTTCCTGTGACAAGTCAAAAGCTTGCTGTCAGAGTCACTCAAATTTATCACAGCATTAATTATTATTATCTATTATTTTATTTATTTGATTTTAGTTATTTCCCCGTCCTATCCCCAATTTCTTTACCCGCCCCACCTTTTCCTCTCCAGGCTAGACTTAGTCCACCACCTTGGAGATAGCTAGGCCGCGTCCTTTCACTTATCTCCCCTTGATCGGGGAAAGATAAACACACAGTCTCTTTGATCTTACTCGCCGGATGTCTGACGGCCGCAGTTGACACCACCTTGGGTGGAATGCAAACCAATCTTTCTCCCCCCCCCCCTCTCCCACGTCTCTCTTTGATCAAAGGGATTACTCGGGTCAACGCGCCTCGTGACACTCCAAGGTGCGACTTTCGTCGGACTTCACCCACGTGTAAGATAATTCTTAGCCTACGACATTTCCTGTTTCCGCCCACATCTCCCGGCCTTTATAAGGTAAATTAAATCAAGCCAGACCCTCTCATTTTCTCATTCGAGCTGAGCTATCGAGTCTGGACAACTTCATTTATCCTTTCTCTTAGAGGAATACCTGGTGGTAAGCCGAACTTAATCACAAGTTCCATCTTATTAGTGCATTGTGTATTTCTCACTGTCGTAAGTAGAAAACATAAACATGGCATATTTATTTATGTATTGCATTAATCTTTTGATGCTACGTTGCTCAATTGATCGTTGATGCAACCATGTATATATTTGTACATCTTATTTTATTTCCTTTATCTCGGCGGACCGCCTTGACAATTTTACTATCGCACTAATACTGCGCTTAGAGAAGAGATATGAGTTATCTCCCCTTTAGTCAATCTACTTTGACGAGAGTTGCGCCATTGTTCCATTGTTCTCGGCCGACGGTCGTATGTAAACAAACCGTCATGGTCGCTGACCACCGCCCATTCCCCCCCCCTTTTTTTTCTCTTCCAACTTGTGTTGGTTATTTGAGTTTATTATTTCCCCTTTTATGTACATTTTATATTGCTACTATCAGCCATCTGTTTTCCAAACCCCATTTGTCATCATCTCCCCATTGTGCTCCAAAGCAACTTTACCTATCTGACGAATGCGCCTCAGTCGAGGGCATCGATAAGATGCATGAGAGACATGTCCTAACTTGTCTTTATTATCCGCAGCCTCCCTCAGGTGTCTGCCTTTGTGCTTAGTGCTATTCAGCACTGCACTTGCCTATTTATCGGATCACTCACCTGCCTATTTATTTGGCATTGTCTGCCTAGTCAACTGCCTATTTGCTATTGAGTATCATCTACTGCATACGTGGATCTACTCAACTCTACTACTTGGCGCTATCGGATCTATTTGCCCGCCTAATCGACAGCCCACCTGTCAACTTATTAGGTGCGACGTCCCTATAGACCCAGATCTGTGCGAGACGTCATAGCTACGCCAAACCCTCCGCAACTCACTGGACTTATCCTGTCAACTACGCTGCCCACGGCAGATCAGCTCTGCCCGCAGTACACTTGTGCCCACGGTAGTCGGCCTCCCGCCCTACTGTGCCCACTACAGATATTATAACTTTGGATTGAGACTCCACAAGAACTATATCACCGGCGTCCCTCTACCCGCTAGAGCGCCACCTCCAGCTGCAGAACCTCAAGCCAGGACACAGCCAGCTGCGACATCGACAGGACAACCAGCTAAGTTCAGAAGACAAAAAGTGACATACTCTCTTATTAAGTGCAAGAGTATTGATTAAATATAGTATTGATTAGAGATAGATACAAGCCCTCCCCCTTTTTATTCTTTTATGTAAATATTTTAGTAAATAAATATTCTTTAATTTAACTCTTGTATCTCTCTTTCATTGCTTGTCTCGTTGCGTGCCTGCTTCCGATTTATATGCTGATAGGTTGTGTGATAGCTTTAAAAATAATCATCCCCTAGACATTAAACTCGCCAAACACACGTTACTTTCCCCAACCTGTCACAGTTCCCAAGCATGTGAATTCCTGCAAAACGTAAGTGTGTGATTGCCAATATTTCTGCTACATCTTGTGCCAGGTTTCGGTCTTAGATAGGCTTATTGTAAGACTAAACTCTTGACAAACAGCTGTCAGAGCATTCACAAGTCTCTGCAATCCTTCTTGTGTGTGAGATATGAGTGCCGATATGATAGATTCGTATATTCCTAAAAATGTTAATTAAGGCCTGTTTGAAGTTTTTGTATAAATATAATGGCGTTAACTTTAAGAGTTTTGAAACAAGTTTCAACTAAATACTAAGCATTGGTCAGAGAGTGACACTATTCCATTTCCATGATCAATTTGTACATCTCTCTATCTTCTAAATCTTTGTTATAAACCTGCTCCCTAAATCAGTATCGTCATTCATTGTATTAGTAAAAACATATTTAACTTCAAAAGATTCCTATGCAACACATTTCATTTGCTTGCTATATATCTAATGTTATTTTAATTTTATTTTTTATTTATTTTTGTTACTTCATTTAATTAACATTTTGTACACAATACAGAAGACAAGTTCGACATTTTACCAAAAGGTAGAAACAATATTCTCTCTTCAAACATGCATAGTCTAACAAGTAGATCTAAACATTTTGTCCAAGTCTTGAGTCATATAGAGACATAGAACTAGGCTAGTGGAATCTAAGATTTCATTCATTTTTCGCATTTTTTTTCTTTAAAAAATATTAATTCCTTGAGTACTGTGCGATCGGAGGCCCTCGGCGGCTGCCTAGTTTGCCTATGCCTAAGGTCTTCCCTGGCCAAAGGAATGAATGGGAGAGCTTTTAGTTGTTGGTCTTTTTACTATGGCCAAATAAACCATATCTAGTCTTAGCACATATCAACGGTAATGCAAGTAAATGTATATTTCAATTCTACAAATTATATTTTAAATTATGGTATCAGAACATTTTTATATGCTTGCGAGTCTTGGACGCTGACTGCAGAGCTAGAGAGGAGGATCCTAGCAATGGAATTGAGATGCTACAGAAGGATCCTAGGCATCCCATTCAAAGACCGCATCACAAACCAAGAGATTAGAGACAGGGTTACTGCAGCGATAGGACCCCATGATGACCTGCTAACTATTGTAAAGAAACGCAAGCTTAAAAAATATGGCCATATAACAAGATCCACGGGGCTCGCAAAGACCCTCCTTCAGGGAACAGTACCAGGAAAAAGAAGAAGAGGAAGACATAGAAAGTGATGGGAGGACAACATAAAAGAATGGATGGCCTACAAATGAAAGAGGTTTTAAACATGCAAAAGATAGGGAGGAATGGAGAAAGACGGTCGACAAATCTTGCTTGGTGCCCCAACGGTAAAAGGAGACAAGTACAATAACAAATTGATGTAAATCTTATTACTACCAAAGTTGATCATTCTAAGAAAGGTTACTCTTAAATTTTTAGTGCAGCGTTTCATTAGACTGTAACATTTTTCATATTTTTAATAATAATAATAATAATAATATTCCTAGGAATATTCTCGTTGCCTGTCAGAGGGCAGTACTACTGCAGACCTGCCACATCACCAGAAAATTCCTCGGTGGAAACTGATAAAGGGACTGCCATGAATTTTGTTTCCCTTTAACGAAACCCGACCTTGACACGGCCAGAGAATGAAATGAATATACGTTCGTTTCAAATAAATAACAATAATAATAATAATAATAATAATTTGTAAACAACATAAAAGTGCTTATTATAAATTTTTTTTTAATTAATTGCTAAGTATTTTTTTTATATTACGGAATAAATAAACGAGTTGAAATACACGAATTAATAGTAGGAGTGGACAATAAGTCTGAATTATTGTTACTAGACGTCTACAAAATTGTAGATAAGTGTTGCTTGCACAGCGGCTGCAACAGCTAAAGGAACATGTACGATCCTTAACAACTAATACACATGATACCATAGAACGGTGTGGGGAGTTCATTCACAGGATGTCTTTCTTTACTCCTTACAATTTCCTTGTGGATTTCAAGTGATTTCGATCTGATTATTCCTGATCTTTTTACCTTTAGGTTTGGTTTTATTATTTTTAGCTTTCTTATTTTTTTATTTACGATTTTTTTTAGTAACTTTTGTGTTTACTTATACTATTAACATGTCTGGGAAGACATTTTTTATTGAAAGTAGGGATTTGGAGGGAGGTCTCGTCCATCCTCCAGGTACTTTACTTCTCAAGTTGTCCGTCAGAGGCACTATGGCATCCATTGTTGCCGCCTTAGGGCTCAGGTCGTAAGGGGTGCCTCCCCTGTACCATTTTGAAAATCCATTTATTTGGTACCTTGGCGTTTCCTCGCGGTGGTCAGGAGTCGTATCCAGGGAAGGGTCTTCGAAACGGATGACACCAACAGAGTGGAAGTGACCATCCTGGAGGAGACAAAAATAAGGTTGACCCTCCACTGGGTATTGCCTGCTATGTCTAAAAATAAAATAGAAAAAACTTTTCAGTCCTTTGCTGAGAAAGGATCCGAATTGGAGGCCTTGAGATTGGGCACTACGGATTAGTGGGCGGCGTGGTTAAAACCACGAAAAGATGCCGAGCTGCCTCATTATGTCCAACTCAGGTTTGAAAACGACCCAAGGACTTACAAGGTTCTTGTCACAACTCCTGGAAGAAGGCAACAATGTTGGTTTTGCCAACAGGAAGACCACTGGTCTTATCAATGCCCGAAGTGGGCTATCCAGAAGAGCCATTGAAAAATGAACAACCAGAAGGGGACTTACGCAACGGCCTGGAAGGGAGACCGTGGGGGGGGGGGGGAAGCAGAACAAGAGCGAAGAATGGCTGGAGAGGAATGGCTGGAGAGGAATGGCTGGAGAGGAATGGCTGGAGAGGGATGGCTGGAGAGGAATGGCTGGAGAGGAATGGCTGGAGAGGGATAGTTGGAGAGGAATGGCTGGAGAGGGATGGTTTTGAAATTGTAAAGAAAACAGGAAAAAAGATACAACAAGGGAATCTTCCAGTAGTAGTGGGTCCCCCCCACCCCTTCTCACAGAAAAGCAATAGAGAGAATAAACATTATATCCTGGAAGTAATACACATTTTAAAAAATGAAAACGTGAACATGTAGGGATTAAAAAGCATTCATATTTATTTGATTAGTTTTAAGACTGAACACTATACATTTAAAACGCAAATAAAACAATATATTCTACTAAATAATGACCATATATGGGATGTACTGTAAATGAAAGAAGTAGAGTACTTGCATGTTTGTCCTATAAATAGACAGTGATCCTTTGTTCCCCAGGGACTAGGCAATTACATTTTAAGGCCTTAAACAAATCCACTTTCTAATGTGAATCTCTCAAATACTGCTTGATTGAAACACTGGCATGAATTGGATGCAAATTTCAGAAAACATTTCTTCAATTAAACATTTATTTGTTTATTTTTTTAATTTTTATTTTCATTCTTATATTTACTATTCATTTTTCTTACATAACATAAGAATTGCAAAGTTTTCTCTTTATATAAAAATAATATACAAATATATTTGCTGATTTTTCAAGAACTAGATTGTGAAACATTGAGTGTGAAATTTATAGTATGTCATTATAGATAATGGAAAATTCTACGAGATGAACCACAGTCATTCTAGTCTTACTAAGATATAAACCATAGACGTACTAGGACTGAAGAAGGTCGATAAAATCGTGTAATGAAATTAGTCTGATGGTTGTCCATATGATAGTTTTCAATGTGGTGGCAGTCCATGTGGTAGTAGTCCATGTGGTAGTAGTCCATGTTGTAGTAGTCCATGTGGTAATAGTCCATGTGGTGGCAGTCCATGTGGAAGTAGTCCATGTGGTAGTAGTCTATGTGGTGGCAGTCCTTGTGGTAGTAGTCCATGTGGTAGTAGTCCATGTGGTAATAGTCCATGTGGTGGTAGTCCATGTGGTAGTAGTCCATGTGGTAATAGTCCATGTGGTGGCAGTCCATGTGGTAGTAGTCCATGTGGTGGCAGTCCATGTGGTAGTAGTCCATGTGGTGGCAGTCCATGTGGTAATAGTCCATGTGGTGGTAGTCCATGTGGTAGTAGTCCATGTGGTAATAGTCCATGTGGTGGCAGTCCATGTGGTAGTAGTCCATGTGGTGGCAGTCCTTGTGGTAGTAGTCCATGTGGTAGTAGTCCATGTGGTAGTAGTCCATGTGGTAGTAGTCCATGTGGTAATAGTCCATGTGGTGGTAGTCCATGTTGTAGTAGTCCATGTGGTAATAGTCCATGTGGTGGCAGTCCATGTGGTAGTAGTCCATGTGGTGGCAGTCCATGTGGTAGTAGTCCATGTGGTGGCAGTCCATGTGGTAATAGTCCATGTAGTGGCAGTCCATGTGGTAGTAGTCCATGTGGTAGTAGTCCGTGTGGTAGTAGTCTATGTGGTAGTAGTCCATGTGTTAGTAGTCCATGTGGTGGCAGTCCATGTGGTAGTAGTCTATGTGGTAGTAGTCCATGTGGTAGTAGTCCATGTGGTAGTAGTCTATGTGGTAGTAGTCTATGTGGTAATAGTCCATGTGGTAATAGTCCATGTGGTGGCAGTCCATGTGGTGGTAGTCCATGTGGTAGTAGTCCATGTGGTAATAGTCCATGTGGTGGCAGTCCATGTGGTAGTAGTCCATGTGGTAGTAGTCCATGTGGTAATAGTCCATGTGGTGGCAGTCCATGGGGTAGTAGTCCATGTGGTAGTAGTCCATGTGGTGGTAGTCCATGTGGTGGTAGTCCATGTGGTAGTAGTCCATGTGGTAATAGTCCATGTGGTAATAGTCCATGTGGTAGTAGTCCATAGGGAAGTAGTCCATGTGGTGGCAGTCCATGTGGTAGTAGTCCATGTGGTAATAGTCTATGTGGTGGCAGTCCTTGTGGTAGTAGTCCATGTGGTAGTAGTCTATGTGGTAATAGTCCATGTGGTGGCAGTCCTTGTGGTAGTAGTCCATAGGGTAGTAGTCCATGTGGTAGTAGTCCATGTGGTAGTAGTCCATGTGGTAATAGTCCATGTGGTGGCAGTCCATGTGGTAGTAGTCCATAGGGTAGTAGAACATGTGGTGGCAGTCCATGTTGTAGTAGTCCATGTGGTAATAGTCCATGTGGTGGCAGTCCATGTGGTAGTAGTCCATGTGGTAGTAGTCTATGTGGTGGCAGTCCTTGTGGTAGTAGCCCATGTGGTAGTAGTCCATGTGGTAGTATTCATTTTTCTTACATAACATAAGAATTGCAAAGTTTTCTCTTTATATAAAAATAATATACAAATATATTTGCTGATTTTTCAAGAACTAGATTGTGAAACATTGAGTGTGAAATTTATAGTATGTCATTATAGATAATGGAAAATTCTACGAGATGAACCACAGTCATTCTAGTCTTACTAAGATATAAACCATAGACGTACTAGGACTGAAGAAGGTCGATAAAATCGTGTAATGAAATTAGTCTGATGGTTGTCCATATGATAGTTTTCAATGTGGTGGCAGTCCATGTGGTAGTAGTCCATGTGGTAGTAGTCCATGTTGTAGTAGTCCATGTGGTAATAGTCCATGTGGTGGCAGTCCATGTGGAAGTAGTCCATGTGGTAGTAGTCTATGTGGTGGCAGTCCTTGTGGTAGTAGTCCATGTGGTAGTAGTCCATGTGGTAATAGTCCATGTGGTGGTAGTCCATGTGGTAGTAGTCCATGTGGTAATAGTCCATGTGGTGGCAGTCCATGTGGTAGTAGTCCATGTGGTGGCAGTCCATGTGGTAGTAGTCCATGTGGTGGCAGTCCATGTGGTAATAGTCCATGTGGTAGTAGTCCATGTGGTAGTAGTCCATGTGGTAATAGTCCATGTGGTGGCAGTCCATGTGGTAGTAGTCCATGTGGTGGCAGTCCTTGTGGTAGTAGTCCATGTGGTAGTAGTCCATGTGGTAGTAGTCCATGTGGTAGTAGTCCATGTGGTAATAGTCCATGTGGTGGTAGTCCATGTTGTAGTAGTCCATGTAGTAATAGTCCATGTGGTGGCAGTCCATGTGGTAGTAGTCCATGTGGTGGCAGTCCATGTGGTAGTAGTCCATGTGGTGGCAGTCCATGTGGTAATAGTCCATGTAGTGGCAGTCCATGTGGTAGTAGTCCATGTGGTAGTAGTCCGTGTGGTAGTAGTCTATGTGGTAGTAGTCCATGTGTTAGTAGTCCATGTGGTGGCAGTCCATGTGGTAGTAGTCTATGTGGTAGTAGTCCATGTGGTAGTAGTCCATGTGGTAGTAGTCTATGTGGTAGTAGTCTATGTGGTAATAGTCCATGTGGTAATAGTCCATGTGGTGGCAGTCCATGTGGTGGTAGTCCATGTGGTAGTAGTCCATGTGGTAATAGTCCATGTGGTGGCAGTCCATGTGGTAGTAGTCCATGTGGTAGTAGTCCATGTGGTAATAGTCCATGTGGTGGCAGTCCATGGGGTAGTAGTCCATGTGGTAGTAGTCCATGTGGTGGTAGTCCATGTGGTGGTAGTCCATGTGGTAGTAGTCCATGTGGTAATAGTCCATGTGGTAATAGTCCATGTGGTAGTAGTCCATAGGGAAGTAGTCCATGTGGTGGCAGTCCATGTGGTAGTAGTCCATGTGGTAATAGTCTATGTGGTGGCAGTCCTTGTGGTAGTAGTCCATGTGGTAGTAGTCTATGTGGTAATAGTCCATGTGGTGGCAGTCCTTGTGGTAGTAGTCCATAGGGTAGTAGTCCATGTGGTAGTAGTCCATGTGGTAGTAGTCCATGTGGTAATAGTCCATGTGGTGGCAGTCCATGTGGTAGTAGTCCATAGGGTAGTAGAACATGTGGTGGCAGTCCATGTTGTAGTAGTCCATGTGGTAATAGTCCATGTGGTGGCAGTCCATGTGGTAGTAGTCCATGTGGTAGTAGTCTATGTGGTGGCAGTCCTTGTGGTAGTAGCCCATGTGGTAGTAGTCCATGTGGTAGTAGTCTATGTGGTAGTAGTCCATGTGGTGGCAGTCCATGTGGTAGTAGTTCATGTGGTAGTAGTCTATGTGGTGGCAGTCCTTGTGGTAGTAGTCCATGTGGTAGTAGTCCATGTGGTGGCAGTCCATGTGGTAGTAGTCCATGTGGTGGCAGTCCATGTGGTAGTAGTCCATGTGGTAGTAGTCCATGTTGTAGTAGTCCATGTGGTAATAGTCCATGTGGTGGCAGTCCATGTGGAAGTAGTCCATGTGGTAGTAGTCTATGTGGTGGCAGTCCTTGTGGTAGTAGTCCATGTGGTAGTAGTCCATGTGGTAATAGTCCATGTGGTGGTAGTCCATGTGGTAGTAGTCCATGTGGTAATAGTCCATGTGGTGGCAGTCCATGTGGTAGTAGTCCATGTGGTGGCAGTCCATGTGGTAGTAGTCCATGTAGTGGCAGTCCATGTGGTAATAGTCCATGTGGTGGCAGTCCATGTGGTAGTAGTCCATGTGGTAGTAGTCCATGTGGTAGTAGTCCATGTGGTAGTAGTCTATGTGGTAGTAGTCCATATGGTAGTAGTCCATGTGGTAGTAGTCCATTTGGTAGTAGTCTATGTGGTAGTAGTCCATGTGGTAGTAGTCCATGTGGTAGTAGTCCATGTGGTAGTAGTCCATGTGTTAGTAGTCTATGTGGTAGTAGTCCATGTGGTAGTAGTCCATGTGGTAGTAGTCCATGTGGTAGTATTCCATGTGGTAGTAGTCCATGTGGTAGTATTCCATGTGGTAGTATTCCATGTGTTAGTAGTCCATGTGGTGGCAGTCCATGTGCTAGTAGTCTATGTGGTAGTAGTCCATGTGTTAGTAGTCTATGTGGTAGTAGTCCATGTGGTAGTAGTCCATGTGGTAGTAGTCCATGTGGTAGTATTCCATGTGGTAGTATTCCATGTGGTAATAGTCTATGTGGTGGCAGTCCTTGTGGTAGTAGTCCATGTGGTAGTAGTCTATGTGGTAATAGTCCATGTGGTGGCAGTCCTTGTGGTAGTAGTCCATAGGGTAGTAGTCCATGTGGTAGTAGTCCATGTGGTAATAGTCCATGTGGTGGCAGTCCATGTGGTAGTAGTCCATAGGGTAGTAGAACATGTGGTGGCAGTCCATGTTGTAGTAGTCCATGTGGTAATAGTCCATGTGGTGGCAGTCCATGTGGTAGTAGTCCATGTGGTAGTAGTCTATGTGGTGGCAGTCCTTGTGGTAGTAGTACATGTGGTAGTAGTCCATGTGGTAGTAGTCTATGTGGTAGTAGTCCATGTGGTGGCAGTCCATGTGGTAGTAGTCCATGTGGTAATAGTCCATGTGGTGGCAGTCCTTGTGGTAGTAGTCCATGTGGTAATAGTCCATGTGGTGGCAGTCCATGTGGTAGTAGTCCATGTGGTGGCAGTCCATGTGGTAGTAGTCCATGTGGTGGCAGTCCATGTGGAAGTAGTCCATGTGGTAGTAGTCTATGTGGTGGCAGTCCTTGTGGTAGTAGCCCATGTGGTAGTAGTCCATGTGGTAGTAGTCTATGTGGTAGTAGTCCATGTGGTGGCAGTCCATGTGGTAGTAGTCCATGTGGTAGTAGTCTATGTGATGGCAGTCCTTGTGGTAGTAGTCCATGTGGTAATAGTCCATGTGGTGGCAGTCCATGTGGTAGTAGTCCATGTGGTAATAGTCCATGTGGTAATAGTCCATGTGGTAGTAGTCCATAGGGAAGTAGTCCATGTGGTGGCAGTCCATGTGGTAGTAGTCCATGTGGTAATAGTCTATGTGGTGGCAGTCCTTGTGGTAGTAGTCCATGTGGTAGTAGTCTATGTGGTAATAGTCCATGTGGTGGCAGTCCTTGTGGTAGTAGTCCATAGGGTAGTAGTCCATGTGGTAGTAGTCCATGTGGTAGTAGTCCATGTGGTAATAGTCCATGTGGTGGCAGTCCATGTGGTAGTAGTCCATAGGGTAGTAGAACATGTGGTGGCAGTCCATGTTGTAGTAGTCCATGTGGTAATAGTCCATGTGGTGGCAGTCCATGTGGTAGTAGTCCATGTGGTAGTAGTCTATGTGGTGGCAGTCCTTGTGGTAGTAGCCCATGTGGTAGTAGTCCATGTGGTAGTAGTCTATGTGGTAGTAGTCCATGTGGTGGCAGTCCATGTGGTAGTAGTCCATGTGGTAGTAGTCTATGTGGTGGCAGTCCTTGTGGTAGTAGTCCATGTGGTAATAGTCCATGTGGTGGCAGTCCATGTGGTAGTAGTCCATGTGGTGGCAGTCCATGTGGTAGTAGTCCATGTGAAAGTAGTCCATGTTGTAGTAGTCCATGTGGTAATAGTCCATGTGGTGGCAGTCCATGTGGAAGTAGTCCATGTGGTAGTAGTCTATGTGGTGGCAGTCCTTGTGGTAGTAGTCCATGTGGTAGTAGTCCATGTGGTAATAGTCCATGTGGTGGTAGTCCATGTGGTAGTAGTCTATGTGGTAATAGTCCATGTGGTGGCAGTCCATGTGGTAGTAGTCCATGTGGTGGCAGTCCATGTGGTAGTAGTCCATGTGGTGGCAGTCCATGTGATAATAGTCCATGTGGTGGCAGTCCATGTGGTAGTAGTCCATGTGGTAGTAGTCCATGTGGTAGTAGTCCATGTGGTAGTAGTCCATGTGGTAGTAGTCTATGTGGTAGTAGTCCATATGGTAGTAGTCCATGTGGTAGTAGTCCATTTGGTAGTAGTCTATGTGGTAGTAGTCCATGTGGTAGTAGTCCATGTGGTAGTAGTCCATGTGGTAGTAGTCCATGTGTTAGTAGTCTATGTGGTAGTAGTCCATGTGGTAGTAGTCCATGTGGTAGTAGTCCATGTGGTAGTATTCCATGTGGTAGTAGTCCATGTGGTAGTATTCCATGTGGTAGTATTCCATGTGTTAGTAGTCCATGTGGTGGCAGTCCATGTGCTAGTAGTCTATGTGGTAGTAGTCCATGTGTTAGTAGTCTATGTGGTAGTAGTCCATGTGGTAGTAGTCCATGTGGTAGTAGTCCATGTGGTAGTATTCCATGTGGTAGTATTCCATGTGGTAATAGTCTATGTGGTGGCAGTCCTTGTGGTAGTAGTCCATGTGGTAGTAGTCTATGTGGTAATAGTCCATGTGGTGGCAGTCCTTGTGGTAGTAGTCCATAGGGTAGTAGTCCATGTGGTAGTAGTCCATGTGGTAATAGTCCATGTGGTGGCAGTCCATGTGGTAGTAGTCCATAGGGTAGTAGAACATGTGGTGGCAGTCCATGTTGTAGTAGTCCATGTGGTAATAGTCCATGTGGTGGCAGTCCATGTGGTAGTAGTCCATGTGGTAGTAGTCTATGTGGTGGCAGTCCTTGTGGTAGTAGTCCATGTGGTAGTAGTCCATGTGGTAGTAGTCTATGTGGTAGTAGTCCATGTGGTGGCAGTCCATGTGGTAGTAGTCCATGTGGTAGTAGTCTATGTGGTGGCAGTCCTTGTGGTAGTAGTCCATGTGGTAATAGTCCATGTGGTGGCAGTCCATGTGGTAGTAGTCCATGTGGTGGCAGTCCATGTGGTATTAGTCCATGTGGTAGTAGTCCATGTGGTAGTAGTCCATGTGGTAATAGTCCATGTGGTGGCAGTCCATGTGGAAGTAGTCCATGTGGTAGTAGTCTATGTGGTGGCAGTCCTTGTGGTAGTAGTCCATGTGGTAGTAGTCCATGTGGTAATAGTCCATGTGGTGGTAGTCCATGTGGTAGTAGTCCATGTGGTAATAGTCCATGTGGTGGCAGTCCATGTGGTAGTAGTCCATGTGGTGGCAGTCCATGTGGTAGTAGTCCATGTGGTGGCAGTCCATGTGGTAATAGTCCATGTGGTGGCAGTCCATGTGGTAGTAGTCCATTTGGTAGTAGTCTATGTGGTAGTAGTCCATGTGGTAGTAGTCCATGTGGTAGTAGTCCATGTGGTAGTAGTCCATGTGTTAGTAGTCTATGTGGTAGTAGTCCATGTGGTAGTATTCCATGTGGTAGTATTCCATGTGGTAGTAGTCCATGTGGTAGTATTCCATGTGGTAGTATTCCATGTGTTAGTAGTCCATGTGGTGGCAGTCCATGTGCTAGTAGTCTATGTGGTAGTAGTCCATGTGTTAGTAGTCTATGTGGTAGTAGTCCATGTGGTAGTAGTCCATGTGGTAGTAGTCCATGTGGTAGTATTCCATGTGGTAGTATTCCATGTGTTAGTAGTCCATGTGGTGGCAGTCCATGTGCTAGTAGTCTATGTGGTAGTAGTCCATGTGGTAGTAGTCCATGTGGTAGTAGTCCATGTGGTAGTAGTCCATGTGGTAGTAGTCTATGTGGTAGTAGTCTATGTGGTAGTAGTCTATGTGGTAGTAGTCCATGTGGTGGCAGTCCATGTGGTAATAGTCCTTGTGGTAGTAGTCCATGTGGTAGTAGTCCATGTGGTGGCAGTCCATGTGGTAGTAGTCCATGTGGTAGTAGTTCTTGTGGTAGTAGTCCATGTGGTAGTAGTCCATGTGGTGGCAGTCCATGTGGTAGTAGTCCATGTGGTAGTAGTCCATGTGGTAGTAGTCCATGTGGTGGCAGTCCATGTGGTAGTAGTCCATGTGGTAGTAGTTCTTGTGGTGGCAGTCCATGTGGTAGTAGTCTAGCCCATGTAGATTTATAGTCCATGTGGTGGTATCCTTTTCAATTATTCTGATACGAAAACCAGATGATAAATAAACCAATCAACTCAACTTACTCAACCTAATGATGAAGTACACCTTGGAAGTATAGAAAAGACCACATCACAAACCAAGAGATAGAGACAAAGTTACTGCAGCGATCGGACCCCATGATGACCTGCTAACATCACAAACCAAGAGATTAGAGACAAAGTTACTGCAGCGATCGGACCCCATGATGACCTGCTAACATCACAAACCAAGAGATTAGAGACAAAGTTACTGCAGCGATCGGACCCCATGATGACCTGCTAACATCACAAACCAAGAGATAGAGACAAAGTTACTGCAGCGATCGGACCCCATGATGACCTGCTAACATCACAAACCAAGAGATAGAGACAAAGTTACTTCAGCGATCAGACCCCATGATGACGTGCTAACATCACAAACCAAGAGATAGAGACAAAGTTACTGCAGCGATCGGACCCCATGATGACCTGCTAACATCACAAACCAAGAGATTAGAGACAAAGTTACTGCAGCGATCGGACCCCATGATGACCTGCTAACTATTGTAAAAAAAAACAACTCAAGCTTAAAATCTATGGCCATATTACAAGATCTGCAGGGCTCGCAAAAACCTTCCTTCGGGGAACAGTAGCAGGAAAAAAGAAGAAGAGGCAGACAGAGAAAGCGATGGAAGGACAACATAAAAGAATGGACGGGCCTACCATTGAAAGAGGTTTTAAGCAATGCAAAAGACAGGGAGGAATGTAAAAAGTCGGTCGACAAGTCTTGCTTGGTGCCCCAGACTAAGGGATAGGTAAAGGTAAAAAAGTGGTAATAGTCCATGGTGCGCTTTGATTTGATGTTTTCATTACTTGTGTGTTCCATGGTAGTGCAGAGATTTGTTATTTTGTTGGTCAGAACTTATCAATAAATAACTAGAATAATTTTATGAAGGGGAGTTACAAAATGAATTCTCTCTTGAACCTAGTAACCCAATGTGTATGATAAGAAAGTGGTGATAAGCTACTACTCAGTGTGTATGATAAGAAATAGTGATAAGCTACTACCCAGTGTGTATGATAGGTAAATAATAATAAACTACAACCCAGTGTGTATGATAAGAAAGTAGTGATAAGCTACAATACAGTGTGTATGATAAGAAAGTAGTGATAAGCTACAATACAGTGTGTATGATATGAAAGTATTGAAAAGCTACTACACAGTGTGTATGATATGAAAGTAGTGATAAGCTACAACCCAGTGTGTATGATCCAGCGTGTATGATAAGAAAGTAGTGATAAGCTACTACCCAGCGTGTATGATAAGAAAGTAGTGATAAGCTACTACCCAGGGTGTATGATAAGAAAGTAGTGATAAGCTACAACCCAGTGTGTAAGATAAGAAAGTAGTGATAAGCTACAACCCAGTGTGTATGATAAGAAAGTAGTGATAAGCTACAACCCAGTGTGTATGATAAGAAAGTAGTGATAAGCTACTACCCAGGGTGTATGATAAGAAAGTAGTGATAAGCTACTACCCAGGGTGTATGATAAGAAAGTAGTGATAAGCTACAACCCAGGGTGTATGATAAGAAAGTAGTGATAAGCTACAACCCAGTGTGTATGATAAGAAAGTAGTGATAAGCTACAACCCAGTGTGTATGATAAGAAAGTAGTGATAAGCTACAACCTAGTGTGTATGATAAGAAAGTAGTGATAAGCTACTATCCAGCGTGTATGATAAGAAAGTAGTGATAAGCTACTATCCAGCTTGTATGATAAGAAAGTAGTGATAATTTACTTCCCAGGGTGTATGATAAGAAAGTAGTGATAAGCTACTATCCAGCGTGTATGATAAGAAAGTAGTGATAAGCTACTATCCAGCGTGTATGATAAGAAAGTAGTGATAATTTACTTCCCAGGGTGTATGATAAGAAAGTAGTGATAAGCTACTATCCAGCGTGTATGATAAGAAAGTAGTGATAAGCTACTATCCAGCGTGTATGATAAGAAAGTAGTGATAAGCTACTATCCAGCGTGTATGATAAGAAAGTAGTGATAATTTACTTCCCAGGGTGTATGATAAGAAAGTAGTGATAAGCTACTATCCAGCGTGTATGATAAGAAAGTAGTGATAATTTACTTTCCAGGGTGTATGATAAGAAAGTAGTGATAAGCTCTACATTTCAAAAAGTATTGAATTATTTGTTTGTTGCCCAATTCAACATTGCAGAATCAAAATGTTTTATGACAAGAGTTATCTTTCAATTGGTGATATTCATTACAAGGAGACAAATCCATAAATAGTATCCAGTGTAGGTTGTACAAAGTATTGCTAAAATTTAATTTTTCTTTAAACAAATAATTTTCAGGTACCTGTAAAAAATATATATTATCATGCGATTAATTACCAAAGTATGAAAATCCCAAAATTGGCGCCTGCTAATTTGTATATAGAAAATTCATTTGCAAATATCTCCCATTCTTTCTCTTTTCAATTTTTGTTTAAATTTCTAAACATTTCATTAGACCTTCCATGCTGCAATTACATCCATAATGTATTTTTTTTTAATGCTCACTGGATTTAAAAAATCAAAATGTTTTAAAAAAAAAGAAAATGAACAGATTACTGTGATAAGAATAATTCTGACTATATTTCTATACATACAAGTTGAAAAGAATCTAGAATCTTTTAGGCTTTTGTTAAACTTTTTGACATCTCAGTTCCCTCTTGTACATCTTGAGGACCATTCAATCAAACTTGTAAATGTGCACAATTATATGTGTGGAGAACTAAAGAAAAACATCAACAACTATTTCTATACTTCCATCATTAGGTTGAGTTGATTCGTTTATTGATCATTTGGTTTTCTTATAAGAGTAATAGAAAAAGAATACGTGAAGGCTACGAGAACAAAATAATTCGGGATTACATTTTTATACAAATTGAAAACACAAGGGCAATAACAATGTAAACTGTGAAGGCAAATGGCTTCGTAGCTGTTCCCATGTTATTTCCCTCTGCAGTTGTGTTGGTGACGTTTAAGGCTTTGTAGATATCAATGTCACATGAAGAGAAAAGAGACAGCAGTTCTTGTCCGATGACTGATGAAGACCACATCTGATACTAGATGAAAGAGTACATCATAGTGTTAGCGACATTTGACTCATCACTATAAAAGTACACGTATGGCACAAGAAACACAAACTTTTAGGATGTTGTACAAATGTATACAATGCATGGGCGTCGGCGGGGGGAAGGTTTGGGGGGGAGGGGTGGATGTTTTCTCCCCCCCCCCCCGGCGAATTTTTTTTTATATGTATTTATGTGTGTGTGTGTGTACATAATCTTTATTGCATTATGACCCTTCATTCTTTCGGAAGACGTTTATTGTGCATTAGAATAGGTTCTTCCTGGAGTTAGTGAGAAAATTGTAGATTCCCCGCCATTACTAGCAAGGGGGTCTGGGGGAGCGCTAGGAGCTCCCCCATTGCGGGGCGAAGCCCCGCCGCCAAGCACTATTTCTGATATTGAAAGCCAACAAAATGAATATTCTGAGGTATCTACAGTGCATTTTCCTGCTATTAAAAAGTTTTATTTCAAAAACCTAATGTGCTATTCTTACTGACTTAGACCCTCCCGCGCCGTTCGGAGCATTAGACGTCAAGCTGTTTCCATAAAAATCTGTCACTGGTAATGTCTGAAGCCTCTTCCCACCTGCCATGAGGACCTCAATGAATGAGTGGCTAGGATATCATTGCAACTCTTCTTATGCGTAATTCATTTTGTCGGAGAACATGTCCCGCAAACCTCATGCGTCGCTCTCTCACATTCTTACTAAAGGGTCGACTCCCAGTTCGGCATAGGATTTCCTTGATTTAAACCCGATCTCTATAACTGACTCCTAAAATCTGTCTTAGCCATCTTTGTTGAGCCACATTTAGTGTTTTTCAATTTCGGCAGATGACTATTCACTGCCACTGGTAAAAATGTGTAACCTCTCTTGAATACGCTCTTGGATTTAAGTGACTGTAGTTTGCTTTAGATTTTATATCGAAAAGAGAAGTTTTATCGTCAAAATCATCTGTTGGGGGTTTTCCACCTCAAAATGCTCTGTAAGGGGAATCTTAAACTCAAAACCATCTGGAGGGGTTTTAAAATTTAAAAAAACGCCATCTGTAGAAGAGGGGTTTAAACTCAAAAACCCCGATTGGATTGGCTACGCTCAAATAATTTTAGTGTATAATTTGCATTTTTTTTTATATTGAAGAGGTATTTTTTAGCATCAAATCCATCTGAATGGGGGTTTAAACTCAAAACCCTTTTGGCAACGCTCATAGCATTTTGAGTACGTAATTTGCTTTTTTTTTTCAACTGAAGATGTATTTTTTAGCCTCAAACCCCTTTGGCTACGCTTATAGACTTTAGAGTGAGTAATTTGCTTTTATTTATATTGAAGAGTTACTTTTTAGCTTCAAACTCCACTGGAGGGGAGTTTAAACTCAAAACCCCTTTGACTACACTCATACCATTTTGAGTGTATAATTTGCTTTGTTTTTATTATTAAAGAGGTATTTTTTTTACCTTCAAACCCCGCTGAAGTGGGGTTTAAACTCAAAACTAAGTCAAAACCCATTTACCTACGCTCATAACATTTTGAGTGCGTAATTTGCTTTTTTTTATATTGAAGAGGGGGTTTATCGTAAATTTTGGAGGGGGGTTTAAAATCAAAATCTCCCTTAACTGTGCTCTTGGAATTAGGGGATTTTCGTTTGCATTTTTTTTTTGTTTTGTTTTATAGAAGAGCAAAAACCCCAAGTAGGGGGTTTAAAACTCAAAACCCCTGGTAAGGGTTTTTAAACTCAAAACCCCCTGGTAGGGGGTTTTAAACTCCAAACCCCATTGGTTGTACTGGGGCAAGTGATGGTTTAGTATTAAAATCTCACCTAAAATAAACAAAATCAAAGCAAAAAATCATTCACTAAATTCCAATCCCCCCCCAGAGAGGGGGGGATTTCCTTTCGGGGGAGTTTGAACCCCCCCCCCCCTGGCTACGCCCATGATACAATGTATATCTATATTATCTTTATTCTAACCCCAGTGCAGGTGTGTGTGTCTATATGTGTGTCTATGTGTGTGTCTATGTGTGTGGACAAAAACATTGTACAACTAGTTCAAAATGACAATTTAAAAAAATCGCTGGTAACAGGGGCGGGGCTTCCTTCAGCAATGCCTTATGTGTAGCACTTAATCTAAAAAGAGCCAGTGTTTAAGAGACATCAGACGCACGTTTTTACCAACCTTTATGTAATCAAAAATCTCTCCATTTAAACAAGGATTGTTCTTTTTCAAGCGAAGAATAGTGTCCAGACATTCTTTTATACACGGTCCATAACGTCTGCAGTTACTGACCAGGTCATGATACATCTGGGTTGAATTAAGCCATTCTGTGTTCGAATAGTTGAAGAGGTTGGAGCAGCCTTGGTAGGTGGACGTGTCACAGCGACTGCCATAGAAGAAGAAGTAGAGAAGAATCACAATGAGAACTAAACAAAAAATGACGTTCCTTTCCAATGCCTTCTTCAATTCTAAATGGTGAAGATTGCAATACAGTGATTGGTGTAGATAGAAACAAGTATTTTGATCTAGAGTCACTTTTCATTGCTGTTATATAACTGATTCTTATGTTTATATTGATATTAAAATTTAATTTTATCACAAGACGGAAATCGTCTTTATCATGAACAAAATAAATGTATATATCATACATTGTGGTTATTTCAATGTTGTTACACTGAATTGTGCACATGTCAATGCAACGTCAACAGGGCGCTCTAGTCTAATCTATTCGCTGGAATTACGGAGAATGGGATAGCTCGGAAAAGATATACTACTTTGAGGCACTCTGCAAACATAACACAGCTCGAGTTCAAACCCTATAAACAAAATTTCCGGTCAACGTTAGGATTGGAACTCGAGCCTTCTAGTTAGATCGCTAAGCGGTATATAATACTCATCAACACATACCACTAATGGTAACTTGTTAAGGTCTACGAACTTCTCTGGTTCAATGTCTCCGTCTGTCTCTGACTTTTTCTTTCCTGATTCGTTTTTTTTTCTACCTTCATGCAACAATTTCTGTTGAAAAGTCTATCAAGATTTTTTTTCCTACAGACTCACCTGACATCAGGCCCTGAGGTAAAACACACTGCTCCAGGAGCGTTCTCTTTGGGATAGTAGATCATAAACCCGTAACACATCTCGTCCAATGTGGCTTCGCCCCAGAAAGTAGACTTTGTACGCTTGGCAGTGGTGAATGTACATGTGGTGACCAGTTCATCTCCAGGCAGCAGTTGGACAGGATCATTCATACTGCAACACAGATTTCATTCCCTTCATTTTGGATGTGCTGACCAAATTTTAAACAAAGTTATCTCCCCGTTGTTAATATCTGGGTTACATTGTTTAAACAGATAAAATATGGAGAAATGTAGCGACCTAAACACGGACGCGAATTTGAGAGATTTCTGTTGCAAACTAAATGTTAATGGTGCACGCAGTGTCATCACTATAGAACGCAAGGTCTGAAAGATGCACTTTACTTATTTCCAAAAATTTTGTAGCTGAGACAAAGAAAAATACTATACAAACAAGTCTAGCGACCCACAAACAAGTCTACGTCCCACACACAAGTCTAATGTCCCACACACACGTCTAACGTCCCACACACAAGTCTAACGTCCCACACACAAGTCTAACGTTCCACACACAAGTCTAACGTCCCACACACAAGTCTAACGTCCCACACACAAGTCTAATGTTCCACACACAAGTCTAACGTCCAACACACACGTCTAATGTCCCACACACAAGTCTAACGTCCCACACACACGTCTTATGTTCCACACACAAGTCTAACGTCCCACACACAAGTCTAACGTCCCACACACAAGTCTAATGTTCCACACACAAGTCTAACGTCCCACACACAAGTCTAACGTCCCACACACAAGTTTAACGTCCCACACACAAGTCTAATGTTCCACACACAAGTCTAATGTTCCACACACAAGTCTAATGTCCCACACACAAGTCTAACGTCCCACACACAAGTCTAACGTCCCCCACACACGTCTAATGTCCCACACACACGTCTAATGTCCCACACACAAGTCTAATGTTCCACACACAAGTTTAATGTCCCACACACAAGTCTAATGTCCCACACACAAGTCTAACGTCCCACACACAAGTCTAACGTCCCACACACAAGTCTAATGTTCCACACACAAGTCTAATGTTCCACACACAAGTCTAATGTCCCACACACAAGTCTAACGTCCCACACACAAGTCTAACGTCCCACACACACGTCTAATGTCCCACACACAAGTCTAATGCCCCACACACAAGTCTAATGTCCCACACACAAGTCTAACGTCCCACACACAAGTCTAACGTCCCACACACACGTCTAATGTCCCACACACAAGTCTAATGTTCCACACACAAGTTTAATGTCCCACACACAAGTCTAATGTCCCACACACAAGTCTAACGTCCCACACACAAGTCTAACGTCCCACACACAAGTCTAACGTCACACACACAAGTCTAATGTTCCACACACAAGTCTAATGTTCCACACACAAGTCTAATGTTCCACACAGAAGTCTAACGTCCCACACACAAGTTTAACGTCCCACACACAAGTCTAATGTTCCACACACAAGTCTAATGTCCCACACACAAGTCTAATGTCCCACACACAAGTCTAATGTCCCACACACAAGTCTAACTTCCCACACACAAGTTTAACGTCCCACACACAAGTCTAATGTTCCACACACAAGTCTAACCTCCCACACACAAGTCTAACGTCCCACACACAAAATATTTATTCTTGCATCGGGATTTGACATTGGGACAGAAATCTCTTTTTTGAGCTAGCCAGAAAGATGCCATGTTTTCGTCGGCTACTGTGTTATGTGCTGCGTGTTCTTCCCATTCAAACGTGACATATTTCAACAAGTAAATGTGGTCAAACTTACTAAAGAAATACATTTGGACTATCATAGCTGTAGGAGGCGTCATTACTCAGGTAAAATGAAGTATTGTTGCGTTTCACCTGAACAGACATTTGGACACCTGTTTGTTGAGGAGAGAATGTCAAAGTTTGAACTAAAACCTGAACTTTTTACATATACAAATAAATATGTGATTAAATACAATAGGATTTATATACCTAACTTGAAGACTCTAAACCAAATAAACCTTGAGTTAGGTTTCGTTTGTTGTTTGTTTTTTAAATATTGCGCAATGTTTTTGGCGCATTAAAAAAAATTAACCTGTATATGTGAAATACAAAATCGATAAAAAATTTATTTTTTTTTAGTTCTGAATATATACTATGCTACGTCCCAGACTCGGTCAAGACGACAATGGCCAGTGTAGGTACCGAGTACATAGATAGAGTCCAAAAAGTGCGACTGGACGATATAGTAAAAATTTAAAAAAACAAGGTTGATGTTACTGTGACATCTGGAAATGTCTATTTTAATGTCTATTTTAAGTACTATAAAAGGGAGACGAGTCCAAGTAAAGCTCATTCCACGTCAGTATTAAGTCAAGTTTCAGTTTAGGACTGCGGACTGCGGACTGTCACTTCTTTATATTAACGTTCTCAACATTATTTGGTCCAGACTTTTAACGAGTTCATGTTGACTTTTGTTCACTATTTGTATGCCCTAATGTCATACTTTGTGTTTCCTAATGTCATACTTTAGATTGAGTTTGAAAGATTTCACATTCAAATGGAGTTTGTCACTACGTTTAGTTCAGTGTGAAACTTTTTATGAACGTGTGTGTGTGTGTTTATATATATATATATATTGTTACGATCTCTCTCTCCTAATCAGGCCTTCCGCAAACACTGCTAAAAACAACACAACACATCAAGAAACTGACAACAAGAGCTCCACAATATAGGGTACTTTAATAATGAGTGAATAAGTAGATAACAGCCAATACTAGACAATTGGCATCAAACACAACAACTAAAATGTCACTCTGTACATCACCGTACAAAACTCTACTGTCTCTCTTTCTGGACTTGTACATCAACACATGAGGACTCGACCAGGACCGACTTCATAGCCGACTAACAGTCCCGGTCTCGACGCTCTCCGGTCTTGAACTGCCGCTTTCCTACACACTGTGTCCTCGTACACGCAGGCTTTCGATCACATGACCATAACATTGGTCATATTTGCGTGTAATCGTGTAATCGTAGTACTGTCCCTTGTCCATGGCCCCGCTGACCTGAGTGATTCACGTGTGTGTCAGCAGAGCCTATAGTTAACCCTTTTACGCCGCCTATAGGGTCATAACACTGCCCCCTTCTCAGATTTGTCCGTCCCGGACAAAATCTATCTCACGACATGGGCAGTGGAGATGAATCGATGCAGGAGGAGGTCTATCGGTGGGGGCGACAATGGGCTTATAGTGCCATCTCGATGGTGCCATCTGCGTTGTATACTGCGTATGTCTCTTTCTCCTTCTGCTCCAGCTGATCTTCACCTGGTTGCACAGACGTCGTGGTTGCATCGCCATGCACTTTGGATTCAGCAACCATCGCCTTCTTCTGTCGTTCACTTCTGAGAGCAGCCACTTAACACATAGGGAGGGATATGTCAGGACAGGGGTCACCAAGATCGTTGGTCTAACAGGTTTCTTCATGGGGCTTTGAAGAGAAAGACTTGGGTGTTGGGTTTCAAGTTCACAGGAGGGGAAATTGTGGCTAACATCATCTTCAGGCTTGCCCGGAGGGCAAACTAGTGGAGCAAGTTGGCAGCACTCCACTTGCGAAGGACCCTCATCTTCAGCATCAGGCTCCAGTTCACTTACTTGACCATCATCAGGGCTTCTCACTATGGTCTCGTCAGCAGGACAAACGTCTGTTGGGTGCAGACCTTGCCGATGGGTTCCTTGGAGTTGGCGTTCTCCCTGCAAAGCTCGACACACAAAGTTCTTGCCAAACATCTGGGTGCAGCCATCAGGATTCGAGTTCCTCCCATCAACACTGGCAGATTGACAGATGTCTTTAATGTCCTCAGCTACGAGCTTGGGGAAAGACACAACGTTGTCATGTTCTGTCTGGCTGATGGAGGCACTCAGATCAGGTACGTCTACAGCAAAAGCGTTGGTTGAGCTATTGGTCTCTTCTCTTGTTTCTTCACCTGTCTCTTTCTGCGAGTCACCCTTGATCACATTCTGAAAGCCAGCCAACATCTGTTTTTGAAATGTGATCAAGAGCTCTACCACATCAGGTTCGAGTTCAAAGAGGAACGTGTTCGGATCTTCCTCTTCATCCACCAGGGCTTGCCGGAGACGTTCTTTAAGAGTTTCGTTGTTCCTTTCGTAGTACTTCAGTCCTCGCCATTTCAGCTCTTGTTTCAGTTCTTTCAGATTCAGTTCATCTAGCAGTTTTACAGAAGCCATAGGAAATCCCACTTCAAGACACCAGTGTTACGATCCTCTCTCTCCTAATCATCAGGCCTTCTGTAAACACTGCTAAACACAACACAACACATCAAGAAACTGACAACAAGAGCTCCACAATATCGGGTACTTTAATAATGAGTGAATAAGTAGATAACAGCCAATACTAGACAATTGGCATCAAACACAACAACTAAAATGTCACTCTGTACATCACCGTACAAAACTCTACTGTCTCTCTTTCTGGACTTGTACATCAACACATGAGGACTCGACCAGGACCGACTTCATAGCCGACTAACAGTCCCGGTCTCGACGCTCTCCGGTCTTGAACTGCCGCTTTCCTACACACTGTGTCCTCGTACACGCAGGCTTTCGATCACATGACCATAACATTGGTCATATTTGCGTGTAATCGTGTAATCGTAGTACTGTCCCTTGTCCATGGCCCCGCTGACCTGAGTGATTCACGTGTGTGTCAGCAGAGCCTATAGTTAACCCTTTTACGCCGCCTATAGGGTCATAACAATATATATGATTGTGTCTGTGTGTGTGTTTGTGTCTGTGTGAATGTACGTTGCTGAATTGAAAAAGTAGTAGCACCTACACCTAAACGTTTAAAAAGAACAGCACACTAACAATAATAACAAATTTACAAACAATACCTGACTATTACATTACCAATACCTTCGTAGTAAAGTAACAATACCTTCGACGTAAAATAACAATTCTTGCGTAGTACAGTAACAATACCTGCGTAGTGCATGTGATTCCAAGCTAGAGTGATCCACACAGGCTTTACCAACATCTTTCTTGTACATGCTGAAGGACACGTCGACTTAATAACAACTGATGGTTGTAGTGGCGGCAAGATGAAATGTTCGTGTCCAGTGATCATAAAGCTTGCTTCGTACTGTCTCCTGAAATAGACAAAGTGGTGAGTTGCTTTGATTGCCTTGATTGATTTGGTGTTGTTACAGAACACCCAAGGAAGACAAGATCGAAACAAAACACAAATATCATTCTGAGTGTCCTGCAGATGTTTTCTATGAACGTATGTTAGTACAATGAATCATAATTATATGACAAAAAGAGCTAAATAATAAGTAGACATATTAAAAACGACATATATTATATGGATGCTGTTGCGATAGAATGCGATATTTAGGTAGACAAAAAGGTCGAATGATGTGATGGAAGTTACCAGCAGATTGTAAACGTTTGTGTAACAAGAGCTCTTCGGGTCTCATTCAAAACGCGAAGATAAACAGAGCTCATCTTGTTCCATATCAACGCATACGAAGCTAATCCTGGAAATTGTTGATGAAATTTTTTTTTATTCATAGTTGTAATTGTTTAGAAACTACATGTTATATGTTTTTAGAGGAAGCTGTCCTTGCTTGTAAGTTTCAAACGACTTTTTACAAAGCTTGTATCAACTCACTCTGTCTGTCTGGTAAAAAGTTTGCACACGTAATTTCTCCAACACCCAATCATGGATCAAGCTATAATTTTGCACAATTATTTCTTTTACCTGACAACACAAAATTAAAAAAAAATTAATTTAATAACAATTGGTAATTAGTTATTTTCTTTTGTATTTCGGACAAGGGAAAGAAATCGTACTTGACTGAGATGGTGGAATAAGTTGAATAAGACCCCTTTACAGCTCTTAAAAGTAAATTGAAACAAACAATACAATCTTTTATTTTCATACACACCTCACTAGCAGAGTGGTTAGAATGTCGGCTTGACGAGGCTAGAGTCATGAGTTCGATTTCAGATTTCCCCCAATTTTTATAAATGCTTTTAAAAAACAATGCCTGTGATTCACACAGACCCCGCCCCCTCCTTCATTTTCCCAACTTGCCCAGATAAATGATAACGTAGTGAGAAAGCTAGAAGCAGAAAATAGCGCAAAACAAACAATTGGTTAAAATATTTCTAATCGCACAGATTTATTATTGTTGGTCTAGATTTATTTCAAACTTAATTAAATGACTGATCCAAAAGCAATTGATACAACTACACTTCTAGTAAGCTTTGTTTTGTTTTGATTTATAAAGTATTTTTAAAAATATTTTTCTTGTTTAAAACCAAGAAAAGAACTTGGAAACCTAAACTGTTTGGAGTCTAAACATTCTCTTAAGTTCATTGACCTACTTATTAGGTGTAAAGTGTAGCATCATTCCAGAACTGTCCTTCCAATCAGGTCGAGCATCTGGGTTGTTCCAGTGTAACTAAAACAAAATAGAATATTTTTTTGTTATAACTAATCCCTGTGTTTGTATCTGATGGAAATTACTTTTCAAAAAGCGATGCTACTGCTACTGAAACTATGAATTAGTTCAAGGGTTTAATTAAATCATAGCTCTTGTGATTCATTATTATTCATTATCATACTTGTAACAGGCTCATAATCAATATCGACATGGTCAAACTCTGACGTTAAAGTACGATCCCACGACAACTATCTTCACTATTGCTATATGTTTATGGCTTTGAACCCCCAATGATCTCACCTCTATTGCTATATGTTTATGGCTTTGAACCCCCAATGATCTCACCTCTATTGCTATATGTTTATGGCTTTGAACCCCCAATGATCTCAACTCTATTGCTATATGTTTATGGCTTTGAACCCCCAATGATCTCACCTCTATTGCTATATGTTTATGGCTTTGAACCCCCAATGATCTCACCTCTATTGCTATATGTTTATGGCTTTGAACCCCCAATGATCTCACCTCTATTGCTATACGTTTATGGCTTTGAACCCCCAATGATATCACCTCTATGGCTATACGTGTATAACTTTGAACTCCCAATGATCTCACCTCTATGGCTATACGTGTATAACTTTGAACTCCCAATGATCTCACCTCTATTTGTATTCTTTTATAACTTTGAACCCCCAATGATCTCACCTCTATTGCTATACGTTTATGGCTTTGAACCCCCAATGACCTCACCTCTATGGCTATACGTGTATAACTTTGAACCCCCAATGATCTCACCTCTATTTGTATACTTTTATAACTTTGAACCCCCAATGATATCACCTCTATTGCTATACGTTTATGGCTTTGAACCCCCAATGATATCACCTCTATTGCTATACGTTTATGGCTTTGAACCCCCAATGATCTCACCTCTATGGCTATACGTGTATAACTTTGAACTCCCAATGATCTCACCTCTATGGCTATACGTGTATAACTTTGAACTCCCAATGATCTCACCTCTATTTGTATTCTTTTATAACTTTGAACCCCCAATGATCTCACCTCTATTGCTATACGTTTATGGCTTTGAACCCCCAATGATCTCACCTCTATGGCTATACGTGTATAACTTTGAACCCCCAATGATCTCACCTCTATATGTATACTTTTATAACTTTGAACCCCCAATGATCTCACCTCTATGGCTATACGTTTATGGCTTTGAACCCCCAATGATTTCACCTCTATTTGTATACTTTTATAACTTTGAACCCCCAATGATCTCACCTCTATGGCTATACGTTTATGGCTTTGAACCCCCAATGATATCATCTCTATTTGTATACGTGTATAACTTTGAACCCCCAATGATCTCACCTCTATTGCTATACGTTTATGGCTTTGAACCCCCAATGATATCACCTCTATTTGTATACGTGTATAACTTTGAACCCCAATGATCTCACCTCTACTGCTATACGTTTATACCCCTTGTTGCCTATGGTGATCCCAGTCTGTGGGTGAAAACAATCTCCTGACAGACCCACAGTCCAGATACTGATCACTCTGGAACAATTGTGTGAGGCGGACATTCCACACTCAAAAGGTTCAGGAGTTGCAACTTCGTCATCTGTTTAGACAGCGGGAGTTCAAAAAAAAAAAAAAGAATTAATAATTATGTGCGAGTTTGTTTTTTTTTAGTTTGATTTCCACACATCTTAGTCATAAAGCTACAACGTAACAATTCCAGTAAAATTAAATTTACAATAATCATCAGTACAAGGGAGATTGTTTAAAATTTTTTGTTGTTTGTTTATTTGATTGTTTGGATTCATTTTGTTGTTTGTTTATTTGATTGTTTGGATTCATTTTGTTGTTTGTTTATTTGATTGTTTGGGTTCATTTTGTTTGTTTATTTGATTGTTTGGATTCATTTTGTTTGTTTATTTGATTGTTTGGATTCATTTTGTTTGCTTATTTGATTGTTTGGGTTCATTTTGTTTGTTTATTTGATTGTTTGGATTCATTTTGTTTGTTTATTTGATTGTTTGGATTCATTTTGTTTGTTTATTTAATTGTTTGGGTTGATTTTGTTTGTTTATTTGATTGTTTGGGTTCATTTTGTTATTTGTTTATTTGATTGTTTGGGTTCATTTTGTTTGTTTATTTGATTGTTTGGATTCATTTTGTTTGTTTATTTGATTGTTTGGATTCATTTTGTTTGTTTATTTGATTGTTTGGGTTAATTTTGTTTGTTTATTTGATTGTTTGGGTTCATTTTGTTATTTGTTTATTTGATTGTTTGGGTTCATTTTGTTTGTTTATTTGATTGTTTGGGTTCATTTTGTTTGTTTATTTGATTGTTTGGATTCATTTTGTTTGTTTATTTGATTGTTTGGATTCATTTTGTTTGTTTATTTGATTGTTTGGGTTCATTTTGTTTGTTTATTTGATTGTTTGGGTTCATTTTGTTGTTTGTTTATTTGATTGTTTGGGTTCATTTTGTTTGTTTATTTGATTGTTTGGGTTCATTTTGTTTGTTTGTTGTCTTATCAAACGTTGATGTTTTGTTTCGTATCTGAAAGTATCATTCAAAACGTGTGTATCTGTCTCACCTGTACAACCGAAGAGCACTATATGGTGGATGACGTATCTATTATCCAGAATCGGCTGCACGGCAATCACGTGATAGTCACCAGGAGCAGCCATCTGCTCAAAGTTAAAGATCTGACACATGTAGATGGTCTCTTTGGCGGGAACTTTGGTGTTGTTATTTACGGTCATATTTACAGTCTGTACATCTGAAATGTCAGTTTAAAAATCAATACTAGAAAATACATAACAACGTACCAGCATTAAGTAAAAAAACAAAACAAAACAAAAACAAGTCTTAACTGCTAAAAAAAACACAGCACTCATAAGAAGACGGGAAACTCTGAAGACAATTGATTGACTTTCATCTCTTTCCTCCTCACATTCAAATCTAATCCAATGATTTGGAGCTAAACTTAGAAAGAAATACTGAAATGTCTTGCCTGTTGCATCGATGCCAGTGCAAGTGAAGTGGTCAGCTTGACATTCGTCCTCTAGCCACTCCATTTGTGTCTGGTACTTGGGATTGGTGATTTTTTTGGCCTTACAGAACGGGCTGTCATAAGGGTCACAGATTCCTAAAAAAAGAACAATCTCAAAGGTAAATTATTTAGGAATTTAGACGAATTTAGAATAGAATTTAGAAATATTTTAAGAAAAATGAAATACAGTTGGGTTAAAGATGTATTTGCAAAGAGATATTTTTACATCTATTTATACTATTTGATACAGATGATGATGTTAAGTCAATAAACAGCGCAATGAAATATATTCAACTTATCTTAATATGTGTTTAAGTTGAACATTTAATATAACGATGAATAAAAACCAATTTTTAAAAATCTTAGTCTCAAAACAAACATGAAAGTTTCACAATCTCCCAATCTATCAATTAAAACTTTTCAAAAGCTAATTTTAAGTACTTTCAGAACAGATCTTTTTTTCTTAACTATTTGTCGTACTAACCTGGATGAGAAATATTTTTAAGTCTGCTGGGAAGTTTGTTCTCTTGCCAGACACAATCGGGGTCACCGAGTTCTTGACCATTGGTCATTCCGTCCCCATCAGAATCTTTACGACACAAAACGGAGGTCCATTTCTTCAAAAAGAAGTTGAAACACTACATAAAACAGCTTGGGAAATGATCGAACATTAAACAAGAAACTGCGAGAAAATACACAAATGTTGTTAGTGTAATGCCCTAATTAATAATAGATCTAAGTACACATAAGTTGTTAGTGTAATGCCCTAATAGATCAAAGTACACAAACACAATGTTTAAGTACATCTTTGTGTTTAAATACAAATGTAAGAGCATTGGCTTTATTGAAATTGAAAGTCTTCAACCAGAGACAATCAGAGACAATCAGAGACAATCTTATTTCAAACTCAGTTCGTGACGAGTATCGTGTTGAGACATATTTCCTTAGAGCACGTGAAAGAAATTGGGAAGTGTGTTTTAGGGTCTTCCTGTCCCTGTTCAGAGAATAATTGGTAGCCGAACAGCTTTCCAACTTCCTGTCCCTGTTCAGAGAATAATTGGTAGCCGAACAGCTTTCCAACTTCCTGTCCCTGTTCAGAGAATAATTGGTAGCCGAACAGCTTTCCAACTTCCTGTCCCTGTTCAGAGAATAATTGGTAGCCGAACAGCTTTCCAACTTCCTGTCCCTGTTCAGAGAATAATTGGTAGCCGAACAGCTTTCCAACTTCCTGTCCCTGTTCAGAGAATAATTGGTAGCCGAACAGCTTTCCAACTTCCTGTCCCTGTTCAGAGAATAATTGGTAGCCGAACAGCTTTCCAACTTCCTGTCCCTGTTCAGAGAATAATTGGTAGCCGAACAGCTTTCCAACTTCCTGTCCCTGTTCAGAGAATAATTGGTAGCCGAACAGCTTTCCAACTTCCTGTCCCTATTCAGAGAATAATTGGTAGCCGAACAGCTTTCCAACTTCCTGTCCCTGTTCAGAGAATAATTGGTAACCGAACAGCTTTCCAACTTCCTGTCCCTGTTCAGAGAATAATTGGTAGCCGAACAGCTTTCCAACTTCCTGTCCCTGTTCAGAGAATAATTGGTAGCCGAACAGCTTTCCAACTTCCTGTCCCTGTTCAGAGAATAATTGGTAGCCGAACAGCTTTCCAACTTCCTGTCCCTGTTCAGAGAATAATTGGTAGCCGAACAGCTTTCCAACTTCCTGTCCCTGTTCAGAGAATAATTGGTAGCCGAACAGCTTTCCAACTTCCTGTCCCTGTTCAGAGAATAATTGGTAGCCGAACAGCTTTCCAACTTCCTGTCCCTGTTCAGAGAATAATTGGTAGCCGAACAGCTTTCCAACTTCCTGTCCCTGTACAGAGAATAATTGGTAGCCGAACAGCTTTCCAACTTCCTGTCCCTGTTCAGAGAATAATTGGTAGCCGAACAGCTTTCCAACTTCCTGTCCCCGTACAGAGAATAACTCGTAGCCGAACAGTTTTCCAACTTCCTGTCCCCGTACAGAGAATAACTCGTAGCCGAACAGTTTTTCAACTACCTGTCCCTATACAGAGAATAACTCGTAGCCGAACAGTTTTCCAACTTCCTGTCCCCGTACAGAGAATAACTCGTAGCCGAACAGTTTTCCAACTTCCTGTCCCCGTACAGAGAATAACTCGTAGCCGAACAGTTTTCCAACTTCCTGTCCCCGTACAGAGAATAACTCGTAGCCGAACAGTTTTCCAACTTCCTGTCCCCGTACAGAGAATAACTCGTAGCCGAACAGTTTTCCAACTTCCTGTCCCCGTACAGAGAATAACTCGTAGCCGAACAGTTTTTCAACTTCCTGTCCCTGTACAGAGAATAACTCGTAGCCGAACAGTTTTTCAACTACCTGTCCCTATACAGAGAATAACTCGTAGCCGAACAGTTTTTCAACTTCCTGTCCCTGTACAGAGAATAACTCGTAGCCAAACAGTTTTTCAACTTCTTGTCCCGGATCATGCAAGACGTGACATTCTCAATGTCTATTATTTCTCCGTCCTCCAGTGGCGGCATCGTGTGTCCTATTTCTGTTTGAATTGCCAAAAATACACGCCAATGACAGAGAAAACATGCATATTTCAAAATGTTATTATAAGATAACTAAAACGAAATATCATGTTGTGCTAGCAGCAGTTTGATTCAGACTTACTTTTCCTTCCATCTCAAAGTCAAGTCCAAACGGATTTCTATAGCCTGCGCCTTCATCTAGAAAATGTCCGACACCTTCCCAAATGTTATTCGGCTTGCATGGATGAGGGACTGCATCTCCATTGGGGATACGTTGCTGGTAAATCTTATAGGCAATGGCAATGTGGAAACACGTTCCGATCAGTATTAGTCTGTAGAAACAACAATAACAAACATCCTAAGCATTCAATGAACTCATTGACAGTTATAGAAATCATGACAGCATTTCATTTAGTTGAAACTTCGGACGTTAGTTTAAAAATAAATTAAATCACTTCATTATTTATGATAAGACTTCGCTGCTAGGGCATGATCTGTATAAACTATATTATATTACTATAATTGTGGTGGCGGAGAAAGGTAATCGTGTATGTTCTAGTTACATCTAGTTACATATCTAGATCTAGTTACTCAGGTCAATGCTGGTCAAGCGGTAAACCGTGACGAATGACAAGTGGCGACGACACAAAAAAGATCTGTGTTGTAAACACTGTCATTCAAGTCCGGTATGGCCATGTGGTCATACAGAAGCGACCGAGAAGGTACTATTACTTTCGAGAAGGTCTTTGGGACCCAATATAAAGAGCGAAGATGTCATAGTCAAGTCACTTCACAACTTCACGATCGAGAAAGCCACGATTCAAAATCCATTCCCACATATTAAGTCCAGTGTCGGTCCGGCGCAGTTTAATCCAGTATATGTTCAGTACATGTTCAGGACCAGACAGAGAGGCTAGTAGAGTTGGTACACTCGTACAGTGTTTATACGGCAGTACAATTATGTACTTTGAAGTATCTGTACAGTCAGTGTTACGTGTTGCCAACTGCTTTAGAATAATATTGAAGAGAGAGGTTTTCAACCTCAAACCTCTCTGTAGGGGCATTTTAAACCCACAACCAGATTAAGGTCAAACCTCTCTGTAGGGGCATTTTAAACCCACAACCATATTAAGGTCAAACCTCTCTGTAGGGGCATTTTAAACCCACAACCAGATTAAGGTCAAACCTCTCTGTAGGGGCATTTTAAACCCACAACCAGATTAAGGTCAAACCTCTCTGTAGGGGCATTTTAAACCCACAACCAGATTAAGGTCAAAACTCTCTGTAGGGGCATTTTAAACCCACAACCAGATTAAGGTCAAACCTCTCTGTAGGGGCATTTTAAACCCACAACCAGATTAAGGTCAAACCTCTCTGTAGGGGCATTTTAAACCCACAACCAGATTAAGGTCAAACCTCTCTGTAGGGGCATTTTAAACCCACAACCAGATTAAGGTCAAACCTCTCTGTAGGGGCATTTTAAACCCACAACCAGATTAAGGTCAAACCTCTCTGTAGGGGCATTTTAAACCCACAACCAGATTAAGGTCAAACCTCTCTGTAGGGGCATTTTAAACCCACAACCAGATTAAGGTCAAACCTCTCTGTAGGGGCATTTTAAACCCACAACCAGATTAAGGTCAAACCTCTCTGTAGGGGCATTTTAAACCCACAACCAGATTAAGGTCAAACCTCTCTGTAGGGGCATTTTAAACCCACAACCAGATTAAGGTCAAACCTCTCTGTAGGGGCATTTTAAACCCACAACCAGATTAAGGTCCATAGAGCCAGGATGTCGTCACTCTACAGTAATTGATTCAAAACAGTTTAGAGTCATTGACATTTATTTCCGTGAAACGAATGACCAGTTTGTTATATCTGCTTGACTAGTTTAGTTTCTTTTATAACGCCAGACAAAATGCTACATAATTTTTTGTTCGCTTGTGCACAGTACTTAAAAACTGAACACGTCTATTTAATGTAATATTTACCCGTCTCTCTTTCTTTCCCTATCTCCCTCTCTCTCTCTCTCTGTCTCTCTCTCTCTCTGTCTCTCTCTCTCTCTCTCTCTCTCTGTCTCTCTCTCTCTGTCTCTCTCTCTGTCTCTCTCTCTCTGTGTCTCTCTCTGTCTCTCTCTCTGTCTCTCTCTCTCTCTCTGTCTCTCTCTCTCTCTCTCTCTCTCTGTCTCTCTCTCTCTGTCTCTCTCTCTGTCTCTCTCTCTCTCTGTGTCTCTCTCTCTGTCTCTCTCTCTGTCTCTCTCTCTGTCTCTCTCTCTCTCTCTCTCTGTCTCTCTCTCTCTGTCTCTCTCTCTGTCTCTCTCTCTGTCTCTCTCTCTGTCTCTCTCTCTGTCTCTCCCTCTCTCTCTCTCTCTCTCTCTCTCTCTCTGTCTCTCTCTCTCTGTCTCTCTCTCTCTCTCTGTCTCTCTCTCTGTCTCTCTCTCTCTCTGTGTCTCTCTCTCTGTCTCTCTCTCTCCCAGGTAGGTATATTCACGCTGAGTTAGACATGAACAAGTGTAATTGAAAGCCAGTGTTTACTAAAGGTTTGCAAGAAAAAAAAAACTGATATAAATTCCAGATTTAATAAAACCTAGCTGCGGCTGTCAGGCGCATATGTTTACGTTGACAGCTATTTGAAAGTTGTATGCGCAGATTTATAACTTTTGTTATTTTTCTGTTATGCGCGAGAGTTTGATGTGTTTATATAAAATATAAAGTGCAACTCGAGGCATCAAATCAAAGCACTTACAGTCTCATTGTACTTATATTTGTTTGGTGGAATAGGATGAACTTTTACCCCACTCTAGCCCCCTTTTTTCTACATCTTACTATTTTAAAAAAGGGTCAGTTCTTGAAAATTATTCTTAAAAGTATACTGACATCATGACATGACATGATATGACCCAAAAAGAAAATTCAACCCGGCTGGGGATGGGTGGAATTTTGAGGCCGAGTTGTATGCTTTGCTTTGCTTTCAGTTTAAAATCCCTTTAGTGGGTTCTGAGATTAACCCACCCTTTTCTATAAAACAAAATAATGCAACCGACAGTCACCAAAATCCATGAACAGAGCCAAGGGGAATTTTAAGTGTAAAACACCTCCACATTTTTTTACAATAACGATATAAGACTAAATAATACAACAGTTCACCAAATTGATAATTAAGAAACCCTCCAGAGGGTTTTAAGTTCAAACCCCTCAAGAGAGTTTTGAGTTTCAACCCTCTTCTCCAGCGGGGTTTAAAGGTAAATAAAGAAAGTATTGATAATATAAATATAATATATAATATTGATAATATAAATTTAAAACAAACTACAGTTACAAAATTCTATGAACGTAGCCAAGGAAACTTTTGAATTTACCCCCCCTCTCTCTAGAGGGCTTTAAGTTAAAACCTGTTACTTTTGAAACACATAACTTCTCAATACTTTCTTGAGTTTCTACACCGGATACTCAAACAAAACGTTCTATTTATATGTTTTCCGCCATGTATAAAATATCCAATATTTGTTGGATGTCTTTCTAAGTACTCTCTAACGAGACATAGATGTATATAGATGTATATCTATTTATTTCTAGTGATCTACTCTTGATATATTGTTTTCTTATTTGAATTGGTTCACTTTGGTGCTGCTGCTGGTTTTGTGCATCATCACATCACGGATTATTTCTGCTCTATTCTCTGATTCTTAAATTAAAAAAAACATTTTTTGTTACTTCTTTAAAAGTCTCAATTATAGAGACATTTGGTGTTTCATTGTGAACTCACTGATCCTAGAATGCAATGGAAAGCACAGAATTGAACCACGCTCCAATGGGTCCAGTTTGTGTGAACTGATGTCAGCGCTTTGTAAAGACAAAATTAGAATAAAACCATAGCGAGGCCGCTCAAATATCTACTGCAAGCCTTTTGTACATCCTTTGCCTGCTGAAGATTGAAGCTGTTTTATGATGATGCACCAGATAAAAATAAAATATTTTACATAATCTAAATAATCATTCTTTTAAGTAGAGTCTATCTTCTCTGATGGTCAAGCTTCCTTCAGTCATAGAGCTCGCTAAAATATTTTAGATCTAATGATCTTGTACTTTACTTTATGTAGCGCTATAAAAATGAGTTAAAACGGTAAACTAATAAAGGATTTGAACAGTTAGTGACAGTGACTTTTATCATTGGAAAGAGATACTAGTTCAATGCTTGCTGAAGGAAAGAGTACACCTATTAAAATGAGATCTAATCATACAGTGTGCATAGGGCCTAGAACTTCAAATCAAACATACCTCAGAGTAGCTATCATGTTTATCTGAAAGGACTATATTGCATTCAGCTCTGGGTGAGACTTTGTTCTAAGTTCGAAGTCTCTCACAGCCCTATTTATACCTAGTCTACAAATGCCCTACTTTTTACAACTTAATATTCAATTTATGAATCTGTTGGGGGGAGGGGGGAGAAATAAATCACAAGTACAAAAAAAAAAAACGACACGAAAAATATTTATGGCCTCGCTTCAATGATTACATAGAACAAAGTTACATTTTCTATTTATAACTGTTAGACTCAGAGGCAACCCTGTGACTCATTCATTTGGATGGTGGTAAGGTGTTTTCTCTCATGAGTCAGTGTGATTCACTAGAGTAGACAGTAAGAACAGGCACCTGACTTCTGGATGTATACAATTAATTTCTATGTTACACAAATGTTTTCTCTTGTGACCACACTCTAGCTTGTGTACATTCGCCATGTCTGAAACAGAATGAAGTCAAAGTGAAAGCAAGTGTAGGCTGTTTCCCAAACTTTTTACTTAACGGAACACTTTGCATAGTCTGAGTATTTCATCGGAAAACTTGGCTTATTTCTACAAAGCTTCTATCAACTCTGTCTGTCTGGTAAAAGGTTTGTAAACGTTATTTCTTCGACACTCAATCTCGGATCAATCTGAATTTATTTTTGTTTGAAATTGAATGAAACAATTTCTAAGCAGACAATCTTCTCTCGTCCTAAGTCACTCACCAGACTGGTTACCACGTCGGCCTGATGGAGCGTTAGCCACGAGTTCGTTCGAATTCAGATCGTTCAACCCCCATAGTTCGTGGAACCCATGTTCAGTTTGGGAAACACTCTCGTGGAGCATCCTTAGTTTTTTTTTTCCTCTTGTACAAAAAAGTTTGTCCAATGATCGTATAAAAGGTAAGAGTAATCTTTTTTTTTAAACTTAAAATCATCTTAAAAAATATTTTTTAAAATTATATTTTTGTTCTCAGAATAAATTAAAAGTAACAAATCATGTATTTAATAAAATTCCATAAGACTTTCCAAAAAGTTTATCTAAGGAAGCGACCTTGAAGAAAAACTGATCGTCTGGTGACCTTATTATAAGTGTAACAATCCAAGGTGAAGGTAAGTCAAAGTAAATGTATGTGTAACTTTCTAAAGTGTTGTCGAATCTAGGTCAAACTATTGAGATTTGTTGCTTGGACACCTATGCTCTGATAAACACCTTAAATGAACCGCTCTAATAAACACCGTAAATGAACAGCTCTGATAAACACCTTAAATGAACAGCTTTAATAAACACCGTAAATGAACAGCTCTGATAAACACCTTAAATGAACAGCTTTAATAAACACCGTAAATGAACAGCTCTAAACTAAACTAAAAATTGACTGAAAATAAAAATATCTACTACTTGGATCTAGAGACTAATAATAAAAGAAATTCAGTGTCTTGTAATAACTGAAAGGAGGCAACTCAACACAACATAGATGTTTATTTACATGGAGACATGACAAACACATAGGACATCTGTCTTGTGTACAACATCTTTATCTCGGCTCTTGACATGGGCGGAAATCGTTCTCTCTTTCTAATGTCAACATTCTTCCTAGTCTGGTTTCTAGAAGTGCGCACCTTCTGCACTAGCCTAGATGGCGGTGCGCATTGCAGAGTTATAACATTGCCCCCTTCTTTGAGCTTTTTGTCCCGAAAAGAAACAGTGCAGTGGAGGTTTGACAGTTCAGGTGGAGGTCAATCGGTGGGAGCCACAGAAGGTAGGGCGCCTGTTGCCCACGAAGCCATCTGCAGTTTTACGCGGCATTCGCTTAGTCTTCTTCCAGTTGGCCAGTCTACGCTTGAGATGATATCATGATATTGTGGTCGCTGATTCGACCTCATGACGATAGTCGCTGATGTCAGCCATCTGACACCGGGGGAGTTAGTGGAGGTCTGTTAAGTTCAGATCTTGTATCTGGGTTTCTTGGCATGAGCACTGTCCCCGCAGAGGCTCCGCATATACAGTTCATGCCCCCGTTTCAACGTAAAATTTGTTTCTTTATTTGCCAATGTGCATGACCCCAACCCCAACCGAGAACTAATCGACTTTTACAAGTAATGAGAAGCGAGAAAATGGGTCAATGAAAAAACTGTTTATTGGTAGTGTGTATTCTCTCACCATGGACCCTTAGATGTAAATAAAAAACTGTTTATGGGTAGTGTGTATTCTCTCACTATGGACCCTTAGATGTAAATAAAAAACTGTTTATTGGTAGTGTGTATTCTCTCACCATGGACCCTTAGATGTAAATAAAAAACTGTTTATTGGTAGTGTGTATTCTCTCACCATGGGCCCTTAGATGTAAATAAAAAACTGTTTATTGGTAGTGTGTATTCTCTCACCATGGACCCTTAGATGTAAATAAAAAACTGTTTATTGGTAGTGTGTATTCTCTCACCATGGACCCTTAGATGTAAATAAAAAACTGTTTATTGGTAGTGTGTATTCTCTCACCATGGGCCCTTAGATGTAAATAAAAAACTGTTTATTGGTAGTGTGTATTCTCTCACCATGGACCCTTAGATGTAAATAAAAAACTGTTTATTGGTAGTGTGTATTCTCTCACCATGGACCCTTAGATGTAAATAATAAAACAAGAAAAACATTGAAAAAATACTTTTAGATAAAACTTATATGAAGTGTAATTATATCAATTGGCTTGGATCAGCATGTAATGAATTGTAATCGATTTAGACTAACTACAATAAATCTGTGCAATAAGAAAATATTTTTACAAAGTTTATATCAACTCACTCTGTCTGTCTGTCTGTCTGGTAAAAACAAAGCGTGTACACGTGACATTTTCCTAGCTACCAAATGCTAAAAGAAGAAGTTGTGCCAGGCATCTTGTAGGTGAACATTTTAGACACACAATGTATATGTTCATTTGATGAACACGAAGGATACATATATTTGTTGTGTATGTATATTGCTCCTCCTTATGAATTTTCTTTAGACAGCGTAGATGAAAGGAGTTTAGCTTTTTGATGTGTCGGGAATATAAGGTTCAGGATGCATATATGGGTGAAGGGAGGACTGTAAGACTTTCAGTTTTCTAGATATGCTGAGTCCTCTCCATTGCCACACTTGTCATTGAAGTCTGCCAAAAGCATCTAGGTTGGTAGTTTCTGATATCGTGATTCCCAGACAGACAAACTTTTGAATATAGGCTAGTTTCTGGCCATCTATGAGAATGTCTGAGGCTAGTTCTGGCCATCTATGAGAATGTCTGAGGCTAGTTCTGGCCATCTATAAGAATGTCTGAGGCTAGTTTCTGGCCATCTATAAGAATATTTGAGGCTAGTTTCTGGCCATCTATGAGAATATCTGAGGCTAGTATCTGGCCATCAATAAGAATGTCTGAGGCTAGTTTCTGGCCATCTATGAGAATGTTTGACGCTAGTTTCTGGCCATCGATAAGAATGTTTGACGCTAATTTCTGGCCATCGATAAGAATGTCTGAGGCTAGTTTCTGGCAATCTATGAGAATGTCTGGTTCTGTGACAGATTTATTTGGAGAAGGTTGGTGCAGCACTTCTTTCTTTTTACATTTTTGGCGAGGCCAAAATTTTGCAGGTGTTGGCGAAGATGGACAGGCTCCTTTGAAAGTCTTCTTCGTTTGAGGCATTCATGTTTTGGAGCTCTGTGGGACATGTAGAGCACACTGGTCATCCAATGCACCCCAAACTAGCTCCAGTTGTCTGGACTCTGTTCTGCCACTGGATTCAGCTGGCAAGGGGCGAGAGAGAGAGAGGCTGATGCAGCGCAAATCTCCCTCACTTTAATAAATTTTCATCGCACAAGCCACATTCTCATCTCCCATGTTCATCAATCAAAAAGCCCTGCGGCTCTATAGCAAGTGGTAGCCATAGCTACAAACCTACTCGTAAGCGGCCCAGACTATAATGTCGCTTGTCAGTGACTAAGACAACACCGGAACAAGACAGCCGTGTCTGAATGCACACTGCTTATCTCCTTAGTATCAGGAATGGACTAGAACAGGTGACCTAAACATCGCATGTCTCCCATGACCCTGGCCAGTCTCCCGCGACTGGCGGGGATCCCACTAATGCGGGAGAAACAAATCAAACACAAACCTCAAGAAAAAAACAAATCAAAACACATGAACTCACACTCGGCGCCTGGAATGTCCGCACTCTCCTTGACCGTAGTGAATCAAACCGTCCTGAACGTGGTACTGCCCTTGTGACAAGACAACTAGCCAGATACAATGTAGATATTGCTGCCCTGAGTGAAACGCGACAGTTAACGGCGCAGGCTATTAGGGTTAGGGTTACTTTCTTCAAGAACAATAGTTGTTTTAGTCCGTTAGGGTTAGGGTTACTTTCTTCAAGAACAATAGTTGTTTTAGTCCGTTAGATTTTTGGTTTACAATTTTCGAGACATTTTTGAAAGATCCCTTAACATTATAACTTAACCTATTTGTGTTTTAATAGTGTCCATCAACCAATGTGACGTATTATTGTATGCGTGTATTTGTGTTTCTTCAATTAATTTCTTTGCATGTTCATGTGTGTGTATTTGTGTGTGTGTATTTAAAAGAATATTATTTTTAAAACTATTTAATGTTTTTATATTGTGGTCTCTCGCAAGATTTTGATCTATCATAAAAGTTCCCTTTCAGACCTTATGATCTATAGGGCAGATGATGTAAAGGTCATATGTTTCTGTGGCCTACAGTTAACGAGGGTGTCATGTGGCCAGCACAACGATAAACCACCTTTACTTTCCCTAACTAATGTCAATTAAAGCTGGGGGATTCAGTGGTGCCCAAAGATCCCGAAATAATAAAATCCCAGTTTTCACCAGGTTTCGAACCCTTGACCCCGATTCAGAAGTCAAGCGCTTTACCGCTAAGCCACCGTCATTTTTATTTATTAATGAAATTATCAAAACCTTTTTTTTTACAAATTATTTGAAGGGAGAGTAGAGACTGAGAAGGTTTACTATAGACAAGGTAATGTAAAAAGAATGCTCCAAAATCATTTCACATTTGTTCATTTCCAAAATGTTGTAATAAACTGAGCTATTGGTCATTTAATACAGGAAATTGAATCACCCTGCAGGCTATAGTACAGTAGAGTGAACAAAAAATTGTTCTAAAAACTAAAAACTTCTAACACCAAAAAGTCCAGCGCCAAATCGGCGGACACCAAAAACAGCCCGCGCGAATAACGTCTGCGGTAAAGCGACGCGAACCGCAAAAACTACCGCCCCATATATATAACGATTGAATAATAAACGGCTTCTGCTGCGAAAGAAATAGTGCCATTAAAAACAAGATTACAAAGAGAGTTTGTGTTACACAAACTCAGAGGCGGCCCCCGTCGAAGTCGGATCCCTGTCGGATCTGCATATTCGCAAATAATATTCAAGAGGTGATTTAATTTTGATGTAAAATGTTTTACACGTTTCGGATGTTCCTTCAGAGTTGTAGATAATTACTTCCTAGTCCAAACCTCCCGCAGGACGACGGGGGATGGGAGCGGGCAGGGTTTGAACCCTGGGCCGTCCATAAATCTGAACGACAGTCCAGTGCACAAACGGCACGACCAGGCAGCCATCAGATGGTCAAAAGTAATAATGTTTCAAAGATTCATTTGCCGTAAATTTAAATTTAAATTTAATAAAAAAAATAGTAGATTAGTTTTAGTATATTAAAACATTACAATATTGATCAAAACGTTTGGAAATGAAAATCTACACTTTTTTTTTACACTTTAAGTTTAGAAATTGAAATTCTACATCTTAATCTAGTCTATTTTAGTCTAAACTAGATCTAGAAATTCTAGATCTAGACTCCAAAATAATTTTAATTAGAATATAAATCCAGATCTAGATATACTGTAATAAAAATCTAGATCTAGTTTTAAAAAAATCTAGATTAGATCTAAATCAAGATATCATTTCTTTTTTAAACTCGAGTCACATAACGAGGCTTAATAAACATTACTATACCGAGTTCTTTTTTCATTTGAAGAATTAATTCCATATAACGTCAGAGGGAAAAAAAAACACTACGTCACACGGCCTAGCTAGACTAAAAATCGCCTTCATCTATAAGAGCCTTTTATCGAGTGTTCATAGACTTTGGTGCACCGAGTGCGTTCTTTAAGCATTTCATTTAAAGAATTCATTCCATATGACGTCAAAGGAAAAAAACACTACGTCACACGGCCTAGCTAGAATAAAAATCGCCTTCATCTATAAGAGCCTTTTATCGAGTGTTCATAGACATTGGTGCACCGAGTGCGTTCTTTTAGCATTTCATTTAAAGAATTCATTCCATATGACGTCAAAGGAAAAAAAAACACTACGTCACAAGGCCTAGCTAGACTAAAAATCACCTTTATCAACACGAGCCATTTCTCGAGTGTTCATAGACATTGGTGCACCGAGTGCGTTCTTTTAGCATTTCATTTAAAGAATTCATTCCATGTGACGTCAAAGGAAAAAAAAACACTACGTCACACGGCTTAGTTAGACTAAAATATGTTTTCATTAATACAAGCAATTTTTTCGAGGGTTAATAGACATTGGTGCACCGAGTGCGTTCTTTTAACATTACATTTAAAGAGTCCATTCATATGACGTCAAAGAAAAAAAATTCCATTTCCTCACAATAGGCTAGTACCGGTACCATAAAAAAAAATGTCTTTATTTACACGAGATATTTAACGAGGGTTCATAGACATTGGTGCACTGAGTTCTAATAGATATTATTTAAAAAGGATCAAAGCCACATTGTTTTTGCGATTTGTCTGTCAGTCGGTCTGTCCGTTATCTTGATATAAAAAAAAACAACTAAAAGTTATTAAAAATTGATTAACCTTTATTTTACGTTTCAAAACATCGCAATAATTTTTAGGTATGAACACAATTGAAAAGTTTATATAATAGATTGTTCCGGATGTTTGTATAAATAGTAAAAGAAAAAGAGAATTTCAGATAAATGTAATACCGTTAATTAAATTTTTTGGATGGTCTCGTATAAAAATTAGATGTACTACAGCCACGTGGAGAGATTTTCATACCTTACTTTGGTGTTTGGATTCTGTTTTCCTTAAAAATCGGAACATAATATTAACGATAATTAGATTTTTTAATGTTTTAGGTAGAAAGTTAAATGTACTGTAAGAGAGTAGTGAGTTAAAATATTTTTCATAAAAATCCGTAAAAACATTATTTCGTAAATGAGAAGATTATTTGTTTATTAATTAGAAGAGGGAGTTCAAACAATTATTTCGCGTTAGTAGATTTTTAAATAAATTCGGAAATTTCTGACGACGATTTGTAAGAAACAAAATCCGGAACTTTCTTTATCGATTACAAAAATTCTATGTTATGTTTTACAAGAAAATTAAATGTCTAAAAAGTAATTTTCAGTAATCAATTCTAGTAAATTACTTTTTTTAAAAGCCTTATGCGATTTCAAACAATCATTAGGCATAATTCATGTTTTATAAAACAATATCCGGAACATTTTTACACTTAATGAAATATAAGTCAGTATAGAGATTATGATTTAGCATTAATATGCTATTTACATAAAAAACGGAACAACATATTATTGATAATGTGTTTTTGCAACGTTTAAGCATGGAAATTGAATGTAATATAAGTTAGAAGAGCAAACAAACATTTGTTGGCGTTGATTAGTTTTGCACACAAAAATCCGGAACAATCAATTTTAGATACTTAAAACTATTGAGATGTTATGGGAGGAACATTAAAGGGTAAATCAGATTTTCAATAGCTTTTAGAGTTCTAGTTTTTTAAATCTAATCGTGACGGACAGACCGACCAACAGACAAAACGCACAAAAATAAGCTTCTTTTATTCGGATGGGGGCACTAAACAAAAAATAAATAAAATCTGATTTTTAAAAAAAGTTTAAGGAATTGGTTTAGCACCTGATCATGTTGCAACGTTACGCTACTGCACGAAAATCGCTGCATAAAAAGTCCATTTAAAAAAATGTGCGTGATATTTACATACAAAGTGCATTATTAGCCTTTATAAACAAACAGAAATGTTTTCTTTTAATTTTAGCAGCTAGTTGACCAGAAAAAACGTCTTTAACTATTATTTGTATTTGTTGTAAACATTTTCTGTACATTTTAAAAATATATTTGACTTAGTGATACTGAAAATACACAAAAATTGTCCATCTTTGTTAGCATATTGTAACATTGCCTCCCTTACATTTACGTAATTGTTTTAGAATTGGTGTATTTTTATGAAAAAATCGCTTGCATAATTAATTTTATAAATTAAACGGTTTGCTTTTAGAAAACCAAAAGTAGCCGTTGCACCTAAACTTTTCAAGCCGGATTTAATGATGAAATAATATTTTTCATATCTCTTCTAGTTTTCGAGATCTGAGTGTGACAGACGGACAGACGGACAGACGGACAGACGGACATTTTGCACAAACCTAATAGCGGCTTTTTCCCCTTACGGGGGCCGCTAAAAAAATACGATAATTATTTTTCATGTCAGCGTTGTTTTGTTTCCTCCCACTAGAACCAAAGTTCTACAAGTTACAAACGGACGTTTGGGCAACTGACTGCGCATACATTCTTATTGTCTCCTATGAACAGAATCCAGCCATGCAGACTGTTTTTGTATCCGGCCTTTCTGTTTCATAGTTAACATATCTATCATGTTAGGATGTTTGTTCAGAAAAGACTTCCTCAGAGTTTCATGAAAAGTACGTATTAGTCTAAATTTTAATACAACGATCGTCACACTCACCCAAAGGTGTTGTTTATTCTATTAAAGATAATACAATACAAAATAAAACTTTGCACAGAATTATTTGTTATTATTTATACAATTATATACTTATGTACAACTTCAACAAAAATAAATAAATATTATTTTGTCTTACATATTAAAAATACGCTTGCAAATATATACTAAAACTAAAATGTACAAATAATTTATATTAGTACCATACACTTGTAATAATGTAATTAGGGACCATGTGATTGTATCTGTTATCGTTGGGGTATCTGGGTACCTGATTGTGCTAAAATTATTTAGAACGAAACAAAATGATTGTAATTACAATTGTTGCAAGTATCTCCTACAAAGTCTTGTTTCTTATGATTTATTGTACTAACAACTTATAGGATTGGAAATGATTCATTTATTGAAATGAAAAAAAAAATAATAAGATGGGAATAACTGTATTGACATCATTTATAAATTTTGGTGCAGAGTTCCTTCCCTTGGCTTGCGGTGACTTGATCTGATTGAGAGACTTGTACACCTCAATTTCACAGGAGGCGAAGAGATTGATCAGTAGACTTCCGACAGGGTCATAGCGCCACATCTGCTGCTGTTGAAATAGGTGTATACGTTTGACAAAGGACTCTTTTATGTCGAAATCTGTTAATCTGCACATTACCTAGTTAATCTTGTCATTACCTAGTTAATTTGCACATTAACAGATTTGCTCCGTTATTGTGTGGAATTTACATTTTACCTCAATAATGAACACTGTAACGGCTTCCCTATCGTTAAAATTGAGATTAGATTTAGGGTTAGGGTTTATGGTTAGGGTCAAAGATTAGGAGTAGTGTTAGGATTACAGTCAGGGGGGTAGGGTTAGGGTTATCTAGATAATTTGCACATAAATCCTTCTATTTTCACTTTAACGAGTTCCTAGTAAGTAAAAGTAAAAGTACACTTTGTTTTTAGGTCATAGGCGCATGAAACAATACTCGGTACATTCATGGATTTTCACACTTAAAAACAAAGTGTTATTATACAAATTGTGTTATTATTAAATCACTAATACCTACAAACATGTTACATTAAATCTAAAGTCATAAATCAACCTTTATAAAGTTATAAACCAAACATACCAATCTCATAAAACAACCTTTATAAAGTCATAAACCATCCCTTATCAAGTCAAAACCAACATTTATAAAGTTATAAAAAAAACCTTTATAAAGTCACTAGCTTGACATTACCCGCGGCCTGCGGGTCTAAGTTTGTGTTTACTAATTTAGTGGATTGGATTTAGATGTATGTTAAACTTAGCTAATGATCCTTTCAAGTTTTTTCTCTTCCGCTACGAAAATAAAATTAGTTGTGCGAAAATGGGTTTACCCGAAGCCGATACATACATATCTATTAAAAACGAAAAGAGCGATAGATTAATAGTACAATTAAAAACGGGTTTACCCGAGTTGTTAAATGAATGGGATAATAAAGTAAACAATTAAACGAAATAATTTTTAGTACGCGATTCATGAATGAATATAGAACTACGCCTATCTCAACACCGTTTCGCATCTTTCGTAAACGAATGTATTAAAAATGCTTTAAAAAAACAAATTTGAATGTTAATTTGATCAAAATATGAAATGAATGGACGATAATTAGTATGTTCATGTATTAAAGTATAAAACTATCTGTGCGAAGAGAATTTTTATCGTCTTAGAGTTTTAGATCTAGGAATGGAAACATTACGGTATTGTCTAATGAAAGAATGTTCGTCAGGAAATCTGTAGTCACAGATATAAGGAACTAATGTATGTAAAAAATGGTTTTGAAACACAAATTTGAAGGTTAATTTTATTATATAATGAAATCAATGGACCTTCTTTTGTATTTTCATGTGTCAAAGTAAAAAACTATCTGCGCAAAGTTTATTTCTTAAAATTAGATCTAGATCTAAATCCTTTCGATCTTTTCTCATGTCAACATTGTAAACATGGCCTAGATCCATAAAATACTATAGCTGTAATAGAGTTGGTCTTTTTGTTTTTGAGGGTCTTAAGTTTGTTTTAGGGCCACAATACATACATACATACATACGCCAAACATTCTGCTTTATATAATAGATAAACCATCCCTTTTAAAGTCATAAACCAACCTTTATAAATTCAAAGATCTCATCTCGGAGACAAGGGTTCTCCTTTTTGTGCAGCAAGATTGCCTCTTTGCACTCCTCTAGACAAGGTCCCACGGGAATACAATTTTGTGTCAGGTCTGTGTACAGTTTGGTTGTGTTGAAGTTGGTGTAGTTATTGAATAAATCTGCGCATCCTCGATAAGTATTAGGATCACAATACCTTCATGAGAGAATAGTAACACATTGAAAGTACTTTACGTTCTACGTTCAATCTCACTCAGCCCCAGCACATCAAATCATCAACTATCAAAACATCAACTCATCAAAACATCAACACATCAAGTCATCAGCACATCAAGTCATCAACGCATCAAGTCATCAACTCCAAGAAGAAACTAACCAATAACGATGTAAAGACTTTGATGGAGTCACAATGCTGTTATGTTCGCACCCTCTGGAGTCACAATGCTGTTATGTTCGCACCCTCTGGAGTCACAATGCTGTTATGTTCGCACCCTCAGGCGTCCCTTGAAGTTTAATTATTTCAGAAGATATTTTGATTTTGTCGCAATGTTTTTAGGTGTTGAATACGTCCTGATAGTTTCATGTTAATTCTGTTTACCCATTTTTTTAATTGTAAGTCAGTGATTGGGGAGAAACGAATAGACCTATTGTACGAAACAAACATCATTTCAATGTCCAAGTTGTCACATACTGAACTATATCTAATAATACATTACAGAATACAAATTGAATTCAGAGCAGTAGGTTGGACCCTAAATCCATGTCTTGTTTAGATTTATGCTTTATGCTTTTCATTGTGCTATTAAATGTAACTTTTGTCAGGCTTTTCTTCTTTACATAAAACTCAAATATCGTTTCTTTTCAAACATCTTCCATTGCTACATTATAAAATGTTTTTAAGTTTGGAAAACAAAACAGAATTACATTGTTTCGTATCAATGTGTTCTAATCAAATTCATTACCACTTGCACTTACATAACATCCGGCCCAGAACCAAGACAAGAGTCCTCGGACAGATTTTCCAGCGGATAATAAGTCAGAAACCCGAAGCACATCTCTTCGTTGGTAGCTTCACCGAATAAGGTGCTTTTGTCCCTCTTCGAAGTGTTGAACTCACATCTTGTGGTGAACTCATCTCCTGGCAGAAGCTCAACTGGTTTTTCATTGCTACACAGGAAAGACAACTCTAAAGTCAGTGTAAACGTAACAGTCAAAGTTCAACGTATACAACACAAAGTAAGGGAGGTAAATCTCGCACCACGAATCCTCCATCTACCACAACGTTTGTATCGCTAGGGAGAACGACCTTATGAAGAGCGGGACGCATCCAACGACCTTATGAACAGCGGGACGCATCCAACGAGCTTATGAAGAGCGGGACGCATCCAACGACCTTATGAACAGCGGGACGCATCCAACGACCTTATGAACAGCTGGACGCATCCAACGATCGTATGAAGAGCGGGACGCATCCAACGACCTAAATTCTAGGTGTCATATTTGTTTCCTGTTAGTCTGTCTCATGAGCCTTTCATGTTAATGCAACGTAAGCCTAAGAACCTATGAGTGGTTTCTGCTCAACCCAAAAATGTCCGGTACATAAGCTCAGTCGACTCGAGACTATCCTTCAATCCCAAATTAAAACTTTCTGCCTCCCCAGAAATAAGGACGTCAATCTCCCTGATAATAATTGGAGAAAGATAATATCGTCTGTGGGTGTCCAACTAAAGTAAATGGAATGAGGCTGGAATGACCAAAAAGAGACATCAAGCCCAGCAAAAAGGCGTCTGTACATACAAGTTGCAAAACCAAAAAAAAATAAGAACTTAAAATACAAGGTTAGAAGCGCTCTTATACTTCCATTCAAACAAATATAACGAGAACCTTCCATGCACTCATCTCTTTTGTTTGACTTAAACTCTTTAGACATTTCTGCATCAGAGCGGAGACTGTGGAACTCAGAGGCGGACTGGGTGTTAAAATTGATCATGGAGTTAACATACAACCCAGCCCACAAATTCATCAAGCCTTCAGAAAATTGGATGATGTCTAGAAAGCTGACGCAAGCATGCACGGATTACATGTAGGCTCAATGTGTAAAAACAATAAAGTATAACCTCAACCCTAAACTTGATTAGTTTGAATTGAATACTGTTTCTATTATTAACGTATACTTTACCATATAGGCTATAACTACGTCCATTGAGAAAAGATCTCCCATTAACTGCCACATTGCTTAACATTGTGTCATACCAATTTTTGTTTTTGGTCTCAAAGTGAAATATTTCGATTGCCTTTAAGTTATTATATTTGAGGACTATATATTCTATTATATTTTATAAATTTTAAAGTGCAAAAACTTCTTTCCTACCCATAGGTCGATTGAGTAAAAAAAAACAACCTAGTGCAAGCACAAACTTAGAACTGAAGCAGATTGTAAAATATTTGTTGACATTGTTCTTCGTTGACATTGCAAAACAATAATTGAAATTTATTACAGATGAAAAACATCTTGATCTCAACGGCCGTGTCTCCATCAACACAATAGTCATCCTACTTTTTAGATTCGTTTCCTACACTCTCCTACAGTTTCTTCATATTTTTGAAAGAGAGGCAGAGAATGAGCCAGGCATCTTCAGATCAAGTCATTACCTTCATTAATGTCGTTGGGTGTATGGAATCATAGGAAGTTGAAGACGCTCATCTGTGGATCTTGAGGGTGTCTGCATTTTCATGGATCTGCATTAGTTCCAGCGCAATCAATCAAGATTTCGTTAGCTTTAAATTGTTATTGAGTACTCTTTATACTTGTCACTATTGTCCTTGCTATATATAGTGATTACTAGCTATTCATGTTTTTAAAATCACAATCAACTTAAAAACGATAGGTTCTATGTTGGAAAGTGTTTGATATGCAAGCAAATGAATCATTACCATCTTTTAATCAGAGTGTCGCTGTGTTATTCTAGAAGCTACTATATACTGTTGTTTTTTTACTTCTTGTCTTCCACGACAGCTGTCAGCCTTTGAAGTTTAGCATTCTAAGGCACCATGGGCGTAGCCAGGGGTTGGGATTCAACCCCCTCTCCCGGGAAATGAATTTCCCTCCCTTGTGGATCGGAATTTAGTGACTGATTTTTTGCTTGCTTTGATTTTGTTTATTTTAAGTGAGATTTTAATACTAAACGTCACTTGCCCCAGCACAGCCAAGGGAGTTTAAAACCTCTACCTGTTGGTTTTGCAGTTAAATCCCCCTCTTCTATAAAACAAAACAAAAAAAATGCAAACGACAATTCACAAATTCCAAGAGCACAGCTTAGGAAGATTTTGATTTTAAACCCCCCTCCGAAATTTACGAAAAAAATATTCTTCAATACAAAAAAAAAAGCAAATTACACGCTAAAATTCTTTGAGCGTAGCCAAGTCAAAGGCAGTGGCGTAGCAGGGTACCCGTGGGCCAGCGTTCAGAAATGCGAATGCAAACTTAAGAGTTATCTTCCTTTAATAGATTACACACTACAGTTATAAGATTTACATGGATTTGAAATGGAATTTAAGAAAAATGAACATGATTTAAATTAAAATAATGTAATAATGTGATGCATTTCTAACTCTTATAGTCAACACATTTCCTTACATAACTCCGTTTGGGCCCCTAGTGGTCCTTGGCTCGGACGCAAAGAACCCCTTCGGTTTTGAGTTTAAACCCCCCCCCCCCTCCTCCAGATGGCTATTTTAAAAGTTTAGAACCCCTCCAGTCAAAGGGGGAGGGTTGATTTTAAAATCCCCCTACGGAGAGTTTTGGGTTGAAAGTTTCTCTCTTCAATATTATTATAAAGCAAACTACAGTCACTAAATTCTATGAGCGTAACTAAATGGAATTTGGAATTAAAAAAAAAACAAAAAAAAACGTCCAGAGATGTTTTTAGTTTAAACTCCCCCCCCCCTTCCCACAGATTTTTTTAACGATAAAACTTCCATTTTCGATATAAAATCTAAAGCAAACTACAGTCACCTAATTCCAAGAGCGTAGTCAATAGAGGTTACAAATTTCTATCAGTGGCTGCGCTCCATTAATAAAGTACAGTGAATAGTCATCTGCCGAAATTGAAAAAGACTAAATGTAATTCAACAAAGATGGCTAAGATGGATTTTAGGATTCAATTATAGAGATCTGATCTCATTCAAGGAAATCATATGCCGAACTGGGAGTCGACCCTTGAGTGAGATTGTGACAGAGCGTCGCATGAAGTTTGCGGGACATGTTCTCCGACAAAATGAATTACGCATAATAAGAGTTGCGATGACATCCTAGTAAAAATTGGCGCCACACTTTCATGGATGTCCTCAGAACAGGTGGGAAGAGGCTTCAGACATTGCCAGTGATAGAGTTTTGTGGAAGCAGCTTTCCGCCCAATGCGCCAAACGGCGCCTGAGGATCTAAGTAGTAAGAATAGCACAGTAGGTGTTTGAAATAAATCTTTTTAATAGCAGGATAATGCACTATAGGTACCTTGGAATATGCATTTTGTTGGCTTTCAATACCGAAATAGAGCTTGGCGGCGGGGCTCCGCCCCGCTCTGGGGCAGCACAGGGAGCTCCCCCAGACCCCCTTGCTGGCAAGGGCGGGGAGTCTACAATTTTTCCACTGCCTCCAGAAAGAACCTATTGTAGGGTAAAGTAAGCTTCTTCCGAAAGAATGAAGGGTAAGAATGAAATATAGAGTAATTATGTATACACACACACACACAATTTATACATACAAATATATATTTATTGTTAATTTTTTTTCGGAGGGAGTGAAAGAAAATCCCCCCCCCCCCATATAAAAAATCCTTGATACGCCCATGCAAGGTATACATACATAGACGTGTCTGTATGTATATTTCCATGTTTTTATTTGATTTGCCCTTCTATATACACACACACACAGAGTATCGTAATTATATGGTACTGTGATGATTATATATACAGTCTGTAAACTAAATCTCTAATCAAATAGACCTAGATACTGGGAACATGAATTGAATTTTAAGTTCACTTGTTTGAGTAAAGTTTCATTGAATAGTCAACAAAAGAGTTTTAAGTAATTTAAAACCATTAAACAAGGTGCCGATAAAAAAAAAATATAAACTTGAAATATAATGGTAATAAAAATAAAATGTTGATACATCCTAGAGATTTGAATACAAATAATTTAGTCATGTACTTCAGTTTCTTCTTTTAATGTCACAGCATCGTCTTTAGGACATATACCTGGTAGCATGAAACACTGTCTGTACAATCGATGAATTGTGTTGGATCTTACTGAACCGTACTGTTGTATTTCACTGCCACCAGAGTACAGAGGGTCGCCGAAAGCCTCTGGAGTACTTCAAAACATAACGGACAGCCCCTTGGAGTAGGTCATCTGATCATAGTACAGAACAACCGCACGTCATGTGGTCAAAACTTGTTTTCGAACAACTTAAGAACTCGTGAGGCACGACCGCTCACATTAAGTCACATTGGTCAAATGCGTCGGCCGGTCACTCACAGCTACCTCTACCCGCGCCGACAATTCATACTAACAATATTTTTTCTCCTATATAGTTCATGCTATATTGTATTATGCTACAAGATTCACTTCTGTGTTTTAAGCTAAAAAAAACTGTAAGATACTCACTACAATATATTTTAGGTAGCCATAGTTTCTGTAGAGAATACTTACAAAAATGACACTTGTGGGCTGTCATAGTTGTATGTTTCTTCATTTGTTAGATGAAGGAGTCTTGCATGATCACGTATGACCTCAATGGACATTCTGACGCCTTTAAACAATTAAAAACTGTGTATATCTAAAATTATTAAGATAAATACCTAAATCTTTATTATTAATTTTTATTCTTAAATCATATTAAATAATATCGCCAAAAAAAAGAACAACACACACTACATAGAAAAGAGAACATTCGCTTCATTGAGTGAGAGATTTTCCTTTTGTTCGACATGTTTCCGATGTTCCTTCATTAAACAATATTAGCGCAAACTTCCCACCGAATGGTGGCGGACAGAATTTAAACCAGAGAACATCGCGATGAACGTCTATTTAGTCGTTAAAAGCGTAGAATTGTTGATAGAACTATCAATAGAATTATCATGTAAAATGAATAGACTTACTCTGTTAATATAACTATTCCTGGAATCTTATGGGGTATAGTATATTTTAACTTTATCTATTTCTATGATAACAGTGACAATGTCAAGCAGCTAACTAAACGGGCTCATATAATTTGTTTTCAGAATGTGTTCAGCTAGAAATTAAACAGCAATAGAGTGGTGACATGTGGGCTGGTGACATGTGGATTGGTGACATGTGGGCTGGTGACATGTGGGCTGGTGAAAGGCAACAAGTGAAATTGTATCTTTTTCTATAATTTTGTTGTATCTTATTCTTGAAGATAGACTCAACATATTCTAAACACTACCTGCATAATACTACCTGCATAACACTACCTGCATAATGCATGTGGTTCCAGGCCATGGTGACGTAGATTGGACCTTTCATGAACGACTTGGTGCACGTGCTGCTGCACGTGCTCTTCAAAACTATCGTCTGCTTCCTTGGAGGGAGAACAAAATGTTGTAGGCCAGTGGTAAACATGCCAGCATCATAGAGTCTTCTGGAACAAATCAAACAGAAAAGAGTTTAAAATTTAATCATAAAAGAGAAACCAGTTTTTAGAAGTTTCATAGTTTCAATCAATTTACTATCTGTAATTTAGTGTACGGTCACGTATGTATTTAAAAATTTTCTACTGGCCTTGTGTCGGTGCGTAGATTATGGCATTCTAGCACCAATGTGTATTAAGTGCACAATTTGTGAACGCACTTTCTTTTTGTTGCCTTGCTTGTAAGCTGATGGAGTGTTTTTGTTATGCTGGTGTAACGTTTGTTGAGATTCTTCTGTGTTCCCCTGTTTAGGGTGAGTATCTAAGGCATAACTGCGTTTCGCAGTTGTTTTGATGCCATAGTGATAGTCTACTAGACCTTTTTAGTTTGTCTTTATTTATGTCTCTACAGGGAGTTAGTATGGGATTGGAAGTCTACACTGGAGACTAGAGACAGCAGTGTGTTGTGTTGTGGTTTCGAACATTAATGTGTACGTTGTGGGACAGCAAGGTGTAGAATTATTATTTAATTAATAGATCCACAATATTATAATGTTCATCATAACTTAAAGTCCTATCATTAAACATTTACATTGTCAACAGTGAGTCACTTATTTATTGCGAGCACGAAGGTGCCTGGTTGAATGTCAGGGGCCCGTGCAAACGAGCGAAGGCCTTAACATAACCCTGACACCTTGTGCATAACATAAATTTAAAAAATCTTTTAAATAAAAAGCATTGAACATAATTTTTTTTTGAATTACAAATATTAAGAGTAGTATAAATTTTTATTTGCTCTATAAACTCCCTGGCCCTGATGACTGGCTGAACGTATTCTCCCACTAGCTGTGGAGGACAAAAATAACGACAATGTCTCCTATTGTAACTTAACTTTGGCCTAGGACAACTAAAAGCCAGTTCAAGAAAAAAATTGCAGTGTTAAATATACTACAATTTATTTATTCGCAATTTCACACAGTGTTTTATAAAGCCGAAATGTTTACACTGTTTAATGTTTTCTGTTTTCTCTTTTAGCTAAGTGTTCCAGATGCATAGTGGCACGATACAGTTCACATCTTTAATATGAAACGCTGCTTATTAATTGTTATTTTAAATTCGATTCCACCTGTATTCATATTACCATCGAGACAGGTGTGAGACAGGGATGCATCTTATCTCCCTTCCTCTTCCTCCTAGCCATCGACTACATAATGAGGAAAGCAATGAATCAGATTGCCTTTGGTATTCCATGGCGTGAACAAAACCGAATGACGGAATTCGCCGATGACGTTGCACTACTCGGGGCTAGGCTACAAATAAATACATACAAGAAATGACGGAGAGCCTAGATAGAGAGGCACCCAAAATTGGCCTCCGCATAAACTTGGATAAGACTAAAATTTTGCGAATGGGATATAAGGCAAAGGGTGTCCCCGTCAGACTTGGCGAGTCAAAGCTTGAAGAGTTGGTCAAGTTCACATAAACTTGGCAGCATCATAACAAATGATGGGGATGTCTACCATGATGTAGCGTGCCGAATAGGAAAGGCAGGGAGCATTTTCCAAAGGCTGCAGCCTATTTGGACTAGCCAAGCCATTGGGCTCGAGACAAAAATACACTTCAACACAATCGTCTTTCCAAATGCTACTTATGCATGTGAGACATAAAAGTCGTCTGTCAAAATTGAGAAAAGATTAAAAGTGGCTCAACTAATATAGCTGAGACGGATTTAAGGAGTCAGTTACACAGATTGGGTCTCAAACAAAGAAATCCTATGCCGAACTGGGGGTTGAACACTTAGTGAGGTTGTGACAGAGCGTGGCATGAGGTTTGCGGGACATGTTCACCGACAAAATAAACTATGAATACCAAGAGTTGCAATGAAATGGAGG